>NC_141034.1:53350000-53420000 GCF_052040795.2 Danio rerio
CATCTCGATTTTAAGTAAAACAGAAAACTATATGCATTTAAAGGCTGTTTATTAAAGTCGACAGCGTTTTTGTAGGGGTCTGAAAACGGGAAGTCTGAAAATTACAGGGAAGTTTGGGGGGGATTAACCCCCCTAATTAACGCTTGATCCTCCCTGAAGGAGGTCAAAACAAGATGTATGGTGGGTTAAGTCTTTTAATACTGACGAATATTTCACTCTGATCTGTATAATTAAAATAACAGATAATATAAATATAAAGTTTGCATGTTCTCCTCATGTTGACGTGGGTTTCCTCTAGGGGCCTGTTTCAGAAAGGAGGTTAAGTGAAAACTCAGAGTATTTTAACCCTGAAATGAGAGAAACTCTGAGTTTTCCGTTTCAAAATGGCAGGTTTATTAAACTCGAGAAAGCAGGGAGTGTCAAGCCTGTTTCTGAAAGAGAGGTAACTTTAACTCAGAGTCAGTTACTGTGGTAACTTACTCTATGAACTTAACCTGGTCAGAAGCAGGTTTTATTCTCTAAACTCTGAGTTTCTGTCGGTCTCCTCCCTTTTTTTAAAGATGAAGCGATATTTCTCGCCTTGCATTTCCACCCACCTATTTTTATGCTTATTTTGGATACGTGCATAAAAACGATTGATAGAAACGTCATGATGCACATAACTTTTTAAAATATGCATAAAAACCACGCATAACTGAGTAGGATAAACTTTTATTCGATAGAAAATGTGCGCATAAACTACGATGGAAACACTTTTACTGAACAAATTACAGTATGTACATTAAAAAAAAGATCATGATCATATGATAATGAAAATGTGTGTAAATGAACAAACCAGCAGGCTGAGCACACTGTAATACGGCTTAAATATTGTTTTAGTCATTCTTAAATGCCTTAACTGTTTCAGTATTATTGTATATTATTAATTACCTCCGAACGTCTGGTGCGTGTCAAGAGTCTCCGCGTCTCATGGCTTCAGACGCCCCCACGTGTTCATTGTGTTCGAGGCGCAAGTACATTAATTAGGCTAAATAAAGAATTAATTGACGCAGCTTCTTCTACCACAGTAAATTCTGTTTTTACTGTTGATATTTGGTGCCAGTTTAATCAGGAAGTGACTATTTTTTTCTCTTTGACTCGTTGGATGGAATTTTATTCGCATCTTTTATGCAATATTCCAGTTTTGCACATACATTTATGTAATATATTTGGATGGAAACATAGCTATTGCCTACATTTTAGTCACACAGAAGAACTGTACTAGAATGGCTTATCCTTTTTTAATAAATAATTAAATTAAATTCACCTTCGACATGCATGTAACTAGATTAATGGGATTATTATTCTTTCTAAAAATTATTTTTAGTACTGCTTACCTTCTAAATGTTATATTAACCTCTATCACTTGATCAATAAAAAAGGCAGACACACAAGTGCACTGTTAAATCATTTAAAACTAATAAATGTATAAAAAAAAAAAAAGTTTAGAAAAAAAAATATAAACGTCACAAATTACATTACTTATTTTATTATACTTAAATATTTAAATACTTAAAAAGTTAAATTAGGCATTAACTTGAGCTGCTGTTTTCCCACGCTAACTGTCTCTTCTTCACTGATGGTTGCTTCTTTTCAAATATATACGCTCATATTTGCTATAACTTTGCATGAGAACATCAAGTTCAGCTGGAGAAAGAAATGCTGATCTCTTTTATAAGATGTTGCCATAGTCACTCGTAATGTCTGCGCTCCATTGATGATGCCTTTTTAAAGTCACGGTGTGCGCGCTTAACTCTGAGTTGGTCTACTCAAAGTTGATTGACCCAACTCAGATCAGCTATTCTGAAACCGAAAACTCAGAGTTTTTAATCTCCCGGTAAATCAACTCAGAGTTCATGTTTAAACTCTGAGTTGTTTGAACCTCCTTACTGAAACAGGCCCCAGGTGCTCCAGTTTCCACCACCAAACACATGCGCTATAGGGGAATTGGATTAACTCAATTGTCCGTAGTGTATGTAAGTGAATGATTGGTATGGATGTTTCCCAGTACTGGGTTGCAGCTGGAAGGGCATGCATTGTGTAAAATATATGCTGGATAAGTTGGCGGTTCATTCCGCTGTGGTGACCCCTGATGAATAAAGGCACTAAGCCTAACGAAAAGGGATAAATAAATTGTTATTATTATTATTCATTTATTCTTTTTCTTTTTGGCTTAGTCCCTTTATTAATCTGGGGTCGCCACAGCGGAATGAACCGCCAACTTATTCTGCACATGTTTTACGCAGTGGATGCCCTTCCAGCTGCAACCCATCACTGGAAAACACTCAATCACTCTTATTCACACACATATACTACGGACAATTTTAGCTTACTCAATTCACCTGTACCACATGTCTTTGGACTTGTACCCAGAGGAAACCCACGCCAACAAGGGGAGAACATGCAAACTTCACACAGAAATGCCAACTGACCCAGCCGAGGCTCGAACCTGCGACCCTCTTGCTATGAGGCGACAGCACGTCCTACGTCGCCCTATTATTATTATTAATATTATTATTATTATTGCTGCAAAAATCCTCCTTTGCAAGGCTAACACCTTCCACATTACACAAACAAATACCACTGCAAAGACATCAACAAGTGTACAAAACGTATCACTCATTCCTGTTCTCGTATTTTTTTCCCCAGGCTGCGCTCTTATCCAGTATCCTCCAAACTGTCCCGTGAGACGATTCGCTCTCTTGTGTTTTACGCACTGAGAGTTTGGGCCGATCCAACACTGCTCGAGTTTCATGAGGTTACATTTACTTAAATATGTGTCTGACCTGCCTGACATGATATGGGGCCAAGTTTTTAAAGGGATAGTAGACCCAGAAATGATACGCAAGATAAAGACCTGTGCACTACATTCCTGTTCATAATGACAGAATTATCTTCTTTGGGTGAACTCTCCTTTTACAGTTTTTCTCAATTGCTTGGATGTAGTTGTCAACTGAAACTCCACATTTTCAAAACAGTTAACACACAGGCCTAAACAGCGGCACTCATGGTCAAAATGACACATTTTGCTGGCAAAAGGCACATACCATGTCAAAACATTTAAAATATGCAACAAAAGCTAGTTTTACCTTTAAACAACACAACTTGCAAACAAGTATATGAGCTCTTTCAATTAATCATTACACAATGGACAACAAAATACAAAATACAGAACTCAGTGCACCACCATTGCTTGTCATTGTAGCCTATTGCCAATGCCATTTGTTGTCTTTCTATTTGGGCTGTCAAATTTGCCTTTTTGCAAAGAATTGAATCCAGAATAAGAAATGCTTTGATTACATTTATATTGAATTCATGACAATTTTCAAACAGTGGCTGAAAACTGAAATACTGTAAAAACAGACAAAAGTAATAAAATACTGTAAATATTAGAGAAAACACATGTAAACCAATATACAGTCAAATCTATTGGGAGTATAAGACATAGCCACTATTGACCTCCTCCATCCATGCTGTCACAGAACAACACAGACCTTCCACCGTTTTATAAGGTTTGCAGACTGATTGCTTATTACAGTTTTTCTTGTTTGCTTTGACCTGGTTAAAGAAACTAGGTTCCACTTCATTTTCATTTTAACTATCCCAGCAGAGCAAAAGACCGGTCTTGCAAATGTGTAAACTCTTTCTCATTGGGTTGACACATTTTCCCCACCATTTTTCAAAACAGCTAACACGGATGTCATTCACGCAGTCCAAACTCCATTGTTTTAGTTATGGTAACCAAACAGAAACCATCTATTCCTAACTATTAGAAACTACCAACATCAATATGAATTCAGTGAAGCACCGGTTTGACACTACTTCACACAAATCTTCAAAAAGCAATCAGTCTGCAAACCTTATAAAACGGTGGAAGGTCTGTGTTGTTCTGTGACAGCATGGATGGAGGAGGTCAATAGTGGCTATGTCTTATACTCCCAATAGATTTGACTGTATATTGGTTTACATGTGTTTTCTCTAATATTTACAGTATTTTATTACTTTTGTCTGTTTTTACAGTATTTCAGTTTTCAGCCACTGTTTGAAAATTGTCATGAATTCAATATAAATGTAATCAAAGCATTTCTTATTCTGGATTCAATTCTTTGCAAAAAGGCAAATTTGACAGCCCAAATAGAAAGACAACAAATGGCATTGGCAATAGGCTACAATGACAAGCAATGGTGGTGCACTGAGTTCTGTATTTTGTATTTTGTTGTCCATTGTGTAATGATTAATTGAAAGAGCTCATATACTTGTTTGCAAGTTGTGTTGTTTGAAGGTAAAACTAGCTTTTGTTGCATATTTTAAATGTTTTGACACGGTATGTGCCTTTTGGCAGCAAAATGTGTCATTTTGACCATGAGTGCCGCTGTTTAGGCCTGTGTGTTAACTGTTTTGAAAATGTGGAGTTTCAGTTGACAACTACATCCAAGCAATTGAGAAAAACTGTAAAGATTTGTGTGAAGGAGTGTCAAACCGGTGCTTCACTGAATTCATATTGATGTTGGTAGTTTCTAATAGTTAGGAATGGATGGTTTCTGTTTGGTTACCATAACTAAAACAATGGAGTTTGGACTGCGTGAATGACATCCGTGTTAGCTGTTTTGAAAAATGGTGGGGAAAATGTGTCAACCCAATGAGAAAGAGTTTACACATTTGCAAGACCGGTCTTTTGCTCTGCTGGGATAGTGAAAATGAAAATGAAGTGGAACCTAGTTTCTTTAACCAGGTCAAAGCAAACAAGAAAAACTGTAAATAGCTTGAATGTACAAACACGCACATACCCATAATGTTTGTAAATGTGGAGTGTTTGCGTTTCTGTGAACTGAATGTTGATTTGCTGTTGATCAGGTGCGAGGCCCTGAGGGTGCGGATCTACAGATAGATTTCCTGCATGGGCCACATGGAGATGGATATCCATTTGATGGAGCAGGCGGATCTGTTGGCCATGCTTTCTTTCCTTCAGACCCGAACAGGGCAGGTGGAGTTCACCTGGACGCAGAGGAGGACTGGGCCTTCAGACAGCCAGGTACATCTGCAAACACTCAGTTCTGAATTATAAAGCAAATATAAACAAACATTTTTATGACTTGCGGTATGCATGCAGAAACATACACAACATTTAACATAGGCTCATTCGGAAAACGGAGCCCTGTATACGTTTCTGGAGATTGCGAATTGCGTAGCCAGAAGTACGTATGGCTGCATTTTCATTTTTAAAATGAACGCTACGGGGCGGTAGGACACCGTTCTTTTTCATGCCTTGCCTAGCCTGTTTGTTCTGGAGCTCAAAGCGTGCGTCTGCAGACTTTGAGTGAACAAGAGAAATTTGAGATCTTAAAAAGCATACACAGCAGCCTCTGGTGGATTTACATGAGTAAACAGCAGGCGCGAATGGCACTCGTGAGAGAACTTTGAGATCTGAAAAAGCATACACAGCGGCCTCTGGTGGATTTACATAAGAAGAGCAAACACAAATGGCACTCGTGGGGGAAATTTGAGATCTGAAAAGCATAAACAGCGGCCTCTGGTGGATTTACTTGAGTAAACAGCAGGCGCGAATGGCACTCGTGAGAGAAATTTGAGATCTGAAAAAGCATACACAGCGGCCTCTGGTGGATTTATGTGAGAACAACAGATACAAATGGCACTTGAGAGAGAAATTTGAGATCTGAAAAGTATAAACAGCGGCCTCTGGTGGATTTACAGTAGAACAGCAGATACAAATGGCACTTGAGAGAGAAATTTGAGATCTGAAAAGTATAAACAGCGGCCTCTGGTGGATTTACAAGAGAACAGCAGGCACAAATGGCACTCACGAGAGAAATTTGAGATATCAAAAAGTGTACACAGCGACCTCTGGTGGATTTATGTGAGAACAGCAGGTGCGAATGGTACCCGCGAGAGAAATGTTTGAGGTTTTAAAAAAGCATATACAGCCGCATTTGGTGTCTTTAAACGAGAGCAGCAGGTGCAAAGGGCACCCGTTAGAGAAATTTGGGATCTAAAAAAGCGTACATAGTGGCCTCAGATAGATTTACAGGAGAACAGCAGATGCAAATGGCACTTGTGAGAGAAATTTGAGATCTGAAAAGTATACACAGCGGCCTCTGGTGGATTTACAAGAGAACAGCAGGCACAAATGGCACTCACGAGAGAAATTTGAGATATCAAAAAGTGTACACAGCGACCTCTGGTGGATTTATGCGAGAACAGCAGGTGCGAATAGCACTCGCGAGAGAAATTTAGGATCTAAAAACACAAACACAGCGGCCTCTGATAGATTTACGTGAGAACAGCATGCGTGAATGGCACTCGCGAAACAAATTTGAGATCTAAAAAGCGCACACAGCGGCCTCTGATTCATTCGCAAAAACAAAAACTGCAAAAAATGTAGCTTCTGGGACGCATTTGGGGCTCTCCAGAAATGTATATAGGGGTAGGTTTTCAGAATGAGCCTGGGTTGAAAGCATTACAGCACCATATGGCCTCTTTAACAATCAATAAATAATTATCATTTTAATCTACATGTAAAAACAGGATGAAATTTGCATAATTACATATTTAATATTATCCAGTAATGATGACTTAACGATACAGTTCACCCAACATAAATGCATTCATCATTTACTCACAAACAAGCTTATTCTGTTAAACACAAAAGAAGATCACTTGAGGGTGATTCAATTTACAATACACATTCTGTTTAATCTAACGTGTGCACACATTCACACTCAGCAACGGAGGGCACGGATCTGTTCACGGTGCTGGTGCACGAGCTGGGTCACGCTCTCGGACTGACTCATTCATCAGCACGGCGGTCTGTAATGCGTCCGTATTACCAGGGGCCCCTGGGGGACCCGCTGCATTTCAGTCTGGGGCATCAGGACCTGCAGCACATCACGGCTCTTTATGGTAACTCACATTACATGGAGTGTGTTCATTTATAGCCCATAAAGTCGGTATGAGAATCAACGAATGTGTGTGTGCGTGTTTGTGCGTGTGTGCATGTTTGTGTGCGTGCGCATGTGTGTGTGAGCTGCGAGCCTATAGCCTCATTATGAGAATCTAATAATGTGTGTGCACATACTGTACATGTGCGTTTGTGTACGTGTTTGTGAATGTTTGTGTGTGCGTGTTTGTGTGCATTTGTTTGTGTGTGCGTGTTTGTGTGCATTTGTTTGTGTGTGCGTGTTTGTGTGCATTTGTTTGTGTGTGCGTGTTTGTGTGCATTTGTTTGTGTGTGCGTGTTTGTGTGCATTTGTTTGTGTGTGCGTGTTTGTGTGCATTTGTTTGGGTGCATTTGTTTGTGTGTGCGTGTTTGTGTGCGTGTTTGGGTGCATTTATTTGGGTGCATTTGTTTGTGTGTGCGTGTTTGTGTGCATTTGTTTGTGTGTGCGTGTTTGTGTGCATTTGTTTGGGTGCATTTGTTTGTGTGTGCGTGTTTGTGTGCATTTGTTTGTGTGTGCGTGTTTGTGTGCATTTGTTTGTGTGTGCGTGTTTGGGTGCATTTGTTTGTGTGCATTTGTTTGTGTGTGCGTGTTTGTGTGCATTTGTTTGTGTGTGCGTGTTTGGGTGCATTTGTTTGTGTGTGCGTGTTTGTGTGCATTTGTTTGTGTGTGCGTGTTTGTGTGCATTTGTTTGTGTGTGCGTGTTTGTGTGCATTTGTTTGGGTGCATTTGTTTGTGTGTGCGTGTTTGTGTGCGTGTTTGGGTGCATTTATTTGGGTGCATTTGTTTGTGTGTGCGTGTTTGTGTGCATTTGTTTGTGTGTGCGTGTTTGTGTGCATTTGTTTGGGTGCATTTGTTTGTGTGTGCGTGTTTGTGTGCATTTGTTTGTGTGTGCGTGTTTGTGTGCATTTGTTTGTGTGTGCGTGTTTGGGTGCATTTGTTTGTGTGCATTTGTTTGTGTGTGCGTGTTTGTGTGCATTTGTTTGTGTGTGCGTGTTTGGGTGCATTTGTTTGTGTGTGCGTGTTTGTGTGCATTTGTTTGTGTGTGCGTGTTTGTGTGCATTTGTTTGTGTGTGCGTGTTTGGGTGCATTTGTTTGTGTGTGCGTGTTTGTGTGCATTGGTTTGTATGTGCGTGTTTGTGTGCATTTGTTTGCGTGTGCGTGTTTGTGTGCATTTGTTTGCGTATGCGTGTTTGTGTGCATTTGTTTGCGTGTGCGTGTTTGTGTGCATTTGTTTGTGTGTGCGTGTTTGTGTGCATTGGTTTGTGTGTGCGTGTTTGTGTGCATTTGTTTGCGTGTGCGTGTTTGTGTGCATTTGTTTGCGTATGCGTGTTTGTGTGCATTTGTTTGTGTGTGCGTGTTTGTGTGCATTTGTTTGTGTGTGCGTGTTTGTGTGCATTGGTTTGTGTGTGCGTGTTTGTGTGCATTTGTTTGTGTGTGCGTGTTTGTGTGCATTTGATTGTGTGTGCGTGTTTGTGTGCATTTGCTTGTGTGTGCGTGTTTGTGTGCATTTGATTGTGTGTGCGTGTTTGTGTGCATTTGATTGCGTGTGCGTGTGCGTGTGCGTGTGCGTGTGCGTGTGCGTGTTTGTGTGCATTTGTTTGTGTGTGCATGTTTGTGTGCATTTGATTGTGTGTGCGTGTTTGTGTGCATTTGAATTTGATTGTGTGTGCGTGTTTGTGTGCATTTGTTTGTGTGTGCGTGTTTGTGTGCATTTGTTTGTGTGTGCGTGTTTGTGTGCATTTGAATTTGATTGTGTGTGCGTGTTTGTGTGCATTTGTTTGTGTGTGCGTGTTTGTGTGCATTTGTTTGTGTGTGCGTGTTTGTGTGCATTTGAATTTGATTGTGTGTGCGTGTTTGTGTGCATTTGTTTGTGTGTGCGTGTTTGTGTGCATTTGTTTGTGTGTGCGTGTTTGTGTGCATTTGTTTGTGTGTGCGTGTTTGTGTGCATTTGATTGCGTGTGCGTGTTTGTGTGCATTTGTTTGTGTGTGCATGTTTGTGTGCATTTGATTGCGTGTGCGTGTTTGTGTGCATTTGATTGCGTGTGCGTGTTTGTGTGCATTTGTTTGTGTGTGCATGTTTGTGTGCATTTGATTGCGTGTGCGTGTTTGTGTGCATTTGATTGCGTGTGCGTGTTTGTGTGCATTTGATTGTGTGTGTGTGTGGGGGGGGGGTATACAATTTGTACAGTATAAAAACAAAGGAAAACCATGGCATGTCCCCACAATTCACAAAACAAACCTGTGTACTTGTACCTGTGATTTGTAATGAACCTGTGACTTGTAATGAATCGTGTGTGTGTGTGTGTGTGTGTGTGTGTGTGTGTGTGTGTGTGTGTGTGTGTGTGTGTTTCAACTCAATCCAGGTCAGAGGGGAAATGATATTCCAACAGAAACACCTCTTCCTGTGACAGAAACTCAACTTCGCCATAGACATCACAGACTCACACACATGTATAGGCATGCACATAGTCATCCAGACAGGTAAGAGATGCTCAATTCCATTAATTAATTCAACTTTTGAATTCAGTCACAACCTGTTTACTTGGCATGTGCATGACAGAACTGAGGCTGAGGCAATACACGTCTTGGTGCACTGCAACATACTGTATTAAAAAGTCATAAGAAGCAGCGATTTATAGCCTGAAGCCTGAATGCTTTTCTTACTTAGAGTTTTTGTCTTGTTTCTTGTCCAAATATCTCAAAATTCTTAAATCAAGAAATGATGTCAAAATAAAGTGAGTTTTCCTCAAAACAAACAATATTCTATTTAAATTTGAGGGAAATTTATAGATTTGTTTTCATTTCTGGGTTTAGGTTACATTTGACAGACAATTGCACATGCTTAAGAAAATAAATTGAGTAGGAAATGAATGACAATATACTATATATGATACTGCAAGTATGAAATATAAATGTTATTGTTTTAAAACGTTTCATGCTTTGATACAAATGTTTAACTCTTCTATTTGTAATTCTATGAGTAATTCAGTTTTTTTAACTAAAGAATGTTATGCTTTTATCAAAATGCTAACGGTTAATAAATCTAAAAACACATGCTCAACTCAAATTTAAAGAATTAAACTTTTAATTCATATTGCATCCAGGTTTATGAAAGTTTTTAAAAGACTTTTCAGACATAGTAATTTAGATGCAATTTTTAATAATGTACTGTAATTAATAATGACGTTTATAAAGTACCTACCCAACACCAATCACGTCTGCCAGCTCACAGAAGTAAAATGATTCTGAACACTGGATCACATTGACATTTTGTTTTATTTTAAAAAGCCAAAACATGTTTGTTTAAATAATTAGCCCAAGGCATTCAAGAAAATAAGTGAGAAAAGTTAAAAAGCCTTTATTTACATGACCAAAACGGTGCATAAAAGTGCTGTTTTTAATAATAGAGCAATGTTAATATAGGCTTTTACACTTTAACTTATTTTGTGCTGATTACATTGTTAAAATAGTCAAGTTAAAAATACCCCACCATATAACCCAACTATATATATTATAGCACCTTTCCAACTATGGGTTATGTTAACCCAATGCATTGGGTTTTATTGATTAAATATTATTTTTTCCATTCTGGTATTACTATTGCTACTATTACTAGTACTACTATTAATTTTATATTTATGGCTGTGTAAATAAATAAAAAATATATTGAAAATGCTTTTTCCATTACATTTTGTTTCCAGACAATTTAGTTAAAATAAATCAAGACTCAAACAAAGAAGCAGAACAAAGTGCAGGCAGTTATAAACAGTGCAAGCAGAAAATCCTGTGTTGATAGTGCAGAATATGGAGCTCTGTGTGTTGTAGAGACTGTCCAGCAGCTGCAGCAGGCTTCACTCAGTGTCCACAGTGTACAATACATTTTAACCACATACAAACACTTCTAAAAGATGGTCTTGGATGGTGAAACGGATATAAAAAACACAACACAGAGAGGTAATTTGTTAAAAAAAAATTATATTATTGCATTATAGCTTAAATAATTTTTATAATGCAAAAACAACATTACTTGCACATATTAATACAGCTGTTCTGTGTCAGTTAAATCAGTTTTTGAGTTATTAATGAATAATCTAATAAAGGTTAAAAAATAACCCAACCCAGCACCAAATATGTTTAACTCAACCATTGGGTTAAATAAATAACTCAACATTTTTTAGAGTGTATTTTGTTTTGCAAATTTTAAACCTTATCCAAAGTGTAACGAGGAGTCTGACAACAAGGTATCCATTTGCAGTATATTTTAAACAGTTACGCTTATTAAACAGTTTAATCACAAATAAGCACCAAGTGTTCGTAGATGAAGTCACATGAGGCAGGCAGCAGACCTGCATCAGTCAGAGTAACAGGCATGGATCAGGGGCTGGCAGAAAGACCGAGGAGAAAAGCAGGAGGTCTGAGCAGGCAGCGAGGCAAACGAGGTCAAAAGCTGCCCGGGTTGGCGACGGGTTGGGAGATCAAACTGGAAACAGGGGTAAACGCTCAGTGATATCAGCAGGGCAAAACAAGTCTTCGCAATAATGTGAACCGGTACGCTGCTTATATGTGTGTGCGTGTAACGAACGTCAGGTGCAGCTCATTCAGAGACAGGTACGAGGCTTATGGGAGATGTAGGGGTGGGACCGAGTCGGTGACACAAAGAGCACTAATACATTAAATAACCCCATATCTCCTTTTGTTTGTTTGTGGATTTATATCTGTTTAAATGTTTAGTTTTTTAATTAAATAACATGTCAATTTGTCTCAATTAAGTTCTGTGGATCTCTGTAACACCAGTTTTGATGCAGTCGCCAAAATTCGAGGAGAGATCTTCTTCTTCAAAGGTGCGCATTTGAAGTTTCTACATAATTTTCCACTTCTAGTTTTGTTATTGATCTACATCCTTCCTTTTATACACCCAATGCCACCATTTACAGGACAAATCACTAGTTTCTCCCTATTTTCACATCTCTCATACTGTTTATTTAAATTTAAATAAAACAACAGAGAAAGATAAAGGAAGAAAAAAAAAACAGAGTGGACAGTAAAGGGCCAAAACAAAACAATACAAACAGACAAGTATATACACTTATGTACTTATATTTAATATACCAACCTTTAAGGAAAAAGGAGAAAACTGGGTAACACTTTACTTGAAGGAGTGTTCATAAGACTGTATTTAGTTAATTTTGTTATTAACTACATAATGAGAAAGAAGCCTTTAATGGGGTAGAAAATGTTCATATTTGCTCACCTGGGTTTAAAGGGAATTAGCCATTTCTCCTCAACTTAAGTTGATAATAAACTAATTTCTTTCTGTATTAAATTTCAAACCTCCACTAGTTTTTCCTCCATTTCGTGGGTCCAAATAAACCGAAAATGAGCGCTTTTCACTTTTCTCCCAGACCTCCCGCTGGCCTGCAGCAGGTATACACACACACACACACACACACACATACACACACACAAGTGAATGCTGCTCTCTCATTGGCTGCAGGCGATGGCTGATGTTATTTTCAGTCAAAACTCAATTCACACGGCATGATTTGAATCGCCGACAGCTCCAGATATTTAACACGCCAAATATCTCACAGGCATCGACAACTCATCGGCGATTCTCTCAGATCGCATCTTTGATCGTTCATACTGTGTGATTGTCACTCACGTGCACGAGCACCGATTTGCCTGTGATTTCAGGCATTTGTCGGTGATTTCTCAAAACCTGTCGCGAGCCAAAATCGGGGCTAAAATCACGCAGTCTGAACTAGGCATTAGGGGAGAATGTTGGAGGAGCAAAAGGGAGGAGGGAAGGTCTGTAAAAATTTGCATAAAAATGGGAGTGTCGGTTCGGGCATGCGCTGACTTTCACAGAGGCATAACAAACACACACAGGGGAGAAAGACAGTGACTGTGTTAACATGGATATCAGTAATGAAATTATTTGCCAAATTATTAAATGGTGGACCTTAATTGCAGATTGGCCCTTTCATTCAGGGATTTCATTCATGCCCCTCATGACAAATAAGATAATTGATTCGAGGAGCTGCTGGAAGCTTGTTTTTTTCATGCAATGTTTGTTACCGCACGGCGAATGAGAGAAAAAAACCCTCTGCATTTCTCGGAAACTTGGTAGGTAGCTTCAGAAAGCCGCGTGTTATTCCTGTCAAAAAATGCAGTGAAAATTCTACACGACAGAAATAGTTTGATTGTGGTGCTTACATGTTTACACTCGGAGAGCAGCATTTACAGCAGATTTTTCATTTTAATATTGTAGTGATATTAACGTACGGTTAACTTTATTTACTTAGAAATCATTTGACTATTGTCCGTCTTTAAACACTGAAAGAGTACTGCTGACGATGCAAACTAGCTTTGCCTCTGAATAAACAAAGAGCACTGATCGCTCACTTCCAAATCTGTAGAGACAGGACAATCAACACCAACTGGAGCCGCGTCTTTATTAAGAGGAGACAAGCAGCAAAACCAGATCTCACCATTTCCAGATGAGAAAAGCTCTCGGGTAAAAAATGTTCCTTAGACACGTATTGTTGTCGAGCGTTGCGTCCACTGTAGTCCACACGTGAATCCAGCAGCGCTCTCATAAAGGGAAAATGAAAACAAACACTTCACTGCAGCAAATTATGAAAGCAACACTGCACGTTTGTTTTGGCAACACAACGTGGCATCCCTCTGAACACTGTAACAGGTAAAAAGTCTTCGAAGCTATAGTGCATATTAATAAAGTTGCACCGCATACACAATAGACCGCGCTGATTAGTTTGAACCAAGTCTTACTCATGAATGAATGCAGCACACTCAGGTACAGTCGTCCAGTTTATACGCTGGAACACATGCTAAGATCTCATGGCCGTGACGCAGCTTCAAAAATTAGTTTCAAACCGGGAGTACGAATTTACTCGAAATAACACAAAAGCAACCAATTTTTACTTTTTAGTGAAATATATGTGTCCTAATAGTGTTTAGAGCAGCATGGGACACATATATGACTGTCAACAGCTCAAAAGATGTGTTTTGGTGTCTTGTGACCCTTTAAACATTTAGAATAATGATATGAAACATTTGCTCAGTTATGACATTTTAAATGCAAAGATGACCATGTTGCACAAACTTAGGCCGTACTCACACTAGGTACAGTTGCCTCGAACCGGGCCAAAGCACGGTTGTCCCCCCTCCTGTATCCCCCGACTGCCCGCACTCACACAGTCGGGCCTGGCGACGCTTACGTCATCGATGCTGCGCTGTTCAGTGAGAAGCGCGGTCCCTCAGCAGCACAGTGGAGATTTCTCTAGTTATATCGTTTCAGTCGTTTGATATGCAGTAACATGCAGTCAAATATTTCGCCAAACAGTCCTTAGGGATGCGATGACACGCAGTCAGATATTTCGCCGAACAGATCCGCCACTTTTGGCGCTCATAAACAATCATAAAGCTCTCGTGCTGCAGGAATGAGGAGGTCTGCTGAAGGTGTGCAGCTGTCGTGCTGTGAGGAGTTCTCGTCTTTAATAAACTACGGCAGTTTGCGTTCACTGAACAGTAAGAATGATTAATAAATCCATATGAAACAGCCCCTTAAAAGTCCCGTCTCGCTTTCAGTTTCGGGATTTGGCGCGTTTTGCACTCACACACAAGCGTACCGCGCCAAAGCCCAAGTGAACCACGCTCAGGCCCACCTCTTCCAACCGGGCCAGGGCCGGACAAGTGAACCATGCTTGAGCCTGATTCAGCGCACTCACACTTCTCAAACGATCCGGGACACGGGCTTGTGCACGGTACGGATGGCATAGTGTGAGTAGGCCCTTATTGAGGATTTGAAATGCACCAAAGTCCACTTCTAGTATTGTTCTTGGTCTACATCCTTCTCTTTATGCATCTATACAGTGCAGCTATTTACAGGCCATATCACCATATTCTCCCTATTTTCACATCTCTCGTACTGCTTATTTAAATGAAAATAAAACAATAGAGATAGGCCATTTAAAATGCCATAACTGAGCCAGTAAGCCATGATTATAAAGGTTTAATCACTGTTGAACACCCCTTCAAGTACAGTGTTACTGAAAAGGACATGCTGTACTGTTTTACATTGTGTGGTGTGTTTTGCAGGCCAGAGCATGTGGAGAATAAGCAGAGGTGGCCTGGTGTCAGTCAGGGCTGTTCCTATACAGAGGCTTTGGTCGGCTCTTCCTCCTTCTCTTCCTCCACTGCGAGCCGTTCTGGAGAGACACACAGATCACGCCATCATCTTCATCAGCGGTCCGTCTACACACACACACTACAAACACCAAATTTTTATTCACATCATGTCGCATTATAAGTAAATTTGGTCCCACTTTACTATTAGCCATAACTAATATGTACTTACACAGGAATTAATAGTTTGTTATAATGTATTTATTGTGTAAATACATGTATTTACTGTGTACTTATGCTTGATTAAATACCTGTATGTAATTACATCTGTAATAACATCATAAACACAGTAAGTACATTGTATTTATTTTTTTGATGCAAGTACATAGTAGTTTAGGACATTTAATATAAAGTGGGACCGTAATTTTTTTTTTTTTTTTGCAAATTAAAAGATTTTAATCGGAAATCTGGTACTTCTATCACTCATTCTGTTACTCCCCTCGAGATGAAACAAAGGCTCAAGTCGTTCTTGTTTTTAACTGACATTTATTCGGACACGAGTCTGTAATATGTCTTCAACCCAAGCTCATTTCGAGCGATTGCTGCGGGGCGGTGTGGCGCCGCTCCGCCCCTCCTCTTCGCGCTCGCCGGCCGACGGCTCGCTTCCGAGTGGAGGGCTTTCCCCATGCAATCAGTTTGTCCGCTTAGCTCATAGCGTTGCGTCGGCGGAGCGGAGGCCCCGGAGGAGGAGCCGGAGCCGGCCGCAGTGGACGTTGACCGGGATCGAGTCCGGGGAACAGCAGGTTCCGGAAATCAGGTAAAACGAAAAACGGAATCTGAAAAATAAGGGCGAGAACGCGGCGGGATCCGAAAACACGGTCGAAATCGAAGACGAGGGCTTTTGCTTTTTTTTTTTTTCGATTCGGCGGCTTTTCGCGCGAGAACGGCGCGGGCGCTAACGCCGTGCGCTCCCGAGAGGCGCCCGAGACGCGAAAAAGCGCGCACATCGACCTAAAACAAAAAAACGCTCGAATACGTACCTCCCGGGACGTAAATCGCGGTCCGCAGAAACGTCCGCGGGGCTACGTTTCCACAATGAGCCCGGGTTGTATGTCTTGTACATTCTAGCCTTGCACTCCTTTATGTCCCAATATTGCCGTCGGAACTACGAAAAGAAATACATAAACTTCAATTAACCCTTTAAAGGTGATGTTGCACATAATGAACAACATGCATACAACCAAAGATAAAGTGCACATTCAACATGTAAAGAAATACACTTAATTGGCTAATTATACATTAACATACGGACACATAATCATACATGTTCACATACGTTAACACCATACGACACATACCTCATTGGCCTCTCTAACTCAAGAGGAATAAACTTGAAGGGTTGCAGTTTCTCTTAAACAAACTTCTTTGCACTTCTTAATCCTTAAAAACGTGTTTTAGCACAGCACCTTGTGGCTGTACCACTTGTAGAGCAACTGAAGAATATCTTGATTGCAACAATGAAATAATTCCCAAGCTAAACATAACAAGAAAAGGTTCCCCCTCCCCCTGATAGTTTTAGTTAAATAGCTTTAAATGAATTAACATGCATTAACAACAAATATACATTACTTATTTATTCTAATGATTACTCTGAACATTTTAACTATTTATTGACTTTTTTAATGTAAAGTTTATGTTTATAGAGTGTAATATATAAGAATTGCTTCTGACGGCAGCTACACATTCTGTACTTGAAAATGTGCATTACACAGGCATGATGGAAACCCAGCTACTGTCTCAGTTTCCAGATGGATTTCTTGTGTAATATTGCCTTCCTCAAACATACAGGTTCGCAGGTTTGGCTGTTTAAGGATCTGTCACTTCAAGACGGGTTTCCTCAGCCTCTGCCCACTCTTGCGGACTCAGACGGAGGGTGTGAGGGTCTGCGTTGGGACCCGACGCAGGGTGTGGTTTGGGGCTCCATTAGAGAAGAAGAGCAGAATGAAGATAATAAAGTCTGGAGAGAACTCATTGAAGGAGGAGTGAACGGCATCATCATGGAGAATGACCACCAGAGAGAAACAAATGGAGGCTTTAAGGGTGCGCTGCTTTTAGACCTTTAACTCATTCATTCATTCATTCATTCATTTTCTTTTTGGCTTTTCTTTTTATTATTCTGGGGTCGCCACAGCCGAATGAACCGCCAATTTATCCAACGTATGTTTAACACAGCGGATGCCCTTCCAGCCGCAACCCATCACTGAGAAACATTCATACACACTCATTCACATATGGACTATTTAGCTGACCCAATTCCACTATAGCTGGTTCGAGCCCCAACTGGGCCAGTTGGCATTTCTGTGTGGAGTTTGCATGTTCTTTCCATTGTAGGGTCCAGCCAGTTGGTCCAATGACGGTGTCCGCTGGTGGATGAAGGTTCACTGCATGTTCGGTCTTTCCAGTGCACAATGTTGATCTATATTAAACTTAACTCATATCTGACTCCAATTTTAGTATGAGATGGTTTAGAATATTAATATATTTATCCTCGTTTTATCTGACTCCAATTATAAAACATTGAGAAGGTTATTTTGTTTCCGTTCACATTATTTTAGATTATGAATGAATATTCTCTTCGGTTCATCATTTTATGTTATTCTCGTTCATTGGGATTCCTATAACATCCTGAATCTTGTACCGGCCGAGTATACAATTTCTTAAGCACAAGCATGTCAGTCTTGGTCACTAAACAGTGGCGATTGACCGCTATCCTAAAACGGCAGAACCCTACTTACGCGGATTAGGATATTTTTTATGCGGTCCCCATAGATCTGCTACCTCCTATATCAAACAGAGCTATTTAGTCATATAATGATCATTACTATAGAATTAAGCAGACCAGTCATACTTAACCTATTAGTAACTTTGAATAATCACTATACTATCTAAATAGTATTATAAGTTTAACAGGTGAAGAACTATCTCCTTAGATATCTTTTTACAGTCTAAGTATACATGAATTAATGCCAATGTGTTAGTCGGAGCTCTAAAGACATCGTATAGTGTGCCGCAATGCTCTGTCTACCGTGTTTTAGTCCGCTACTAACCTGTACAGGGGCTTGTGGTGTTATGAAATTACCACAATCTACTAGAGATAATAACACGAACTCTGTTTGAATAATTCAAAACATAACAATTTATTAGTCAGGTAAGTGTATTATGCCAATTCAATCAGTCAATTCATAAATGATCAATACAAAACATCAAATTATCAAAGACAAATCCAAGATGAAAAGATGCATACCTGACTTCAAATTATAGCTACATAACGTGGAGCGTAAGCTCCATGTTAAGGGCTGATCTGGGTAGGCAGAATCGCCCTGAGCATTTCTCAAACCTTACCTTAAGTAATCCAAGAATTCCCCCAAGGAAAGGGGTGTGTGCATAACAAAAGGCATTCACACTTAGTGCTGCCTGTGGAAAAGTCACACCCTTCACAGTGGTTCAAAAGATGCCTGACGTTCTATATTTATTGTTTTGATTATGTCTATTTCTGAGAGAATGAGACCATTGTACCAGTCGCACTGAGACATTTCAAATGATATCAAACATGATAGATAAAGGCAGTTTGGTTAATCTAGAACATTCAAACACTGAAATGACCATATGTGTGAGTTGGGGTGATTTGAAGTCGAGTTTCAGCAGGTTCAGATGCAAATGCAGCAGGAGCTGGTTTTTCCCGCATTCCCACCTGCTGGGTTGTGGAGTCAACCGTCTCCGCTTTCAGCCCATGCCTGAATTGTCAAAGATATCAAAATATTTGCAATATTTCAACTCTTACACCATCTTGGTGTGGGTTTCCTCCAGGTGCTCCGGTTTCCCCCACAGTCCAAACACATGTAGTACATGTACTGATGAACTAAATTGGCTGTAGTGTATGAGTGTCAACGAGTGTGTCACGTTAGCGTGATCAAAACAGGAACAAAAAGGTGCGGATCCAAGTGCAGGTTTATTTACAATCGTGCAGCAAACAGAAAAACAAGGTGTCCGGTGTTTAAAAATAACAAAGTAACAAATAAACAGCAAAACAAGAAACTATGACAGAAACAGGATCAGGAATAAGACTAAGGTAACAATAAACTCGAAATACAAGACTTACTAGATACTGATGACAAGATAGACAACAACGCGATGACAAATATTGGTGGAATGATAGAATATATAGTCCAGATAATCAACAGACACGGAGACAGCTGTGAATACAATCAGTGTCTGTGTTCTGGGTGTATGCGCGTGGTATGTATGGATTTGTAGTCCTTCAAACACTGTAGTTCGTGTGTGAGAGTTCGCTGGTCAACTACAGTGCCATCTGGTGGCCAGACCCAGTCATGACAGAGTGTGTATGGGTGTTCCCAGTTTTGAGTTGCAGCTGGAAGGGCATCCGCAATGTAAAACATATGCTGGATAAGTTGCCAGTTCATTCCGCTGTGGTGACCCCTGATGAATAAAGGGACTAAGCCGAAGGAAAATGAATGAATGGGCTAAAATTATTTTATTGATTTTATTCTAGCTGAAATAAACCAAATAAGACTTTCTCCAGGAGAAAAAACATTATAGGAAGTACTCTGAAAAATTCCTTGCTCAGCTCTGTTATAATATACTCAAAACAAAGATAAAAACGTGTCAATGGATGGGAAAGAGTTATTGTGCATCTTACCCTATACTAGTAATGCATTCCATGTGGATGAATAACAGTGTTTAATTATTGTGCCCTGTTTATCAATCAGGTTCAACCTACATTTTCAAAGGCAATTCCTACTGGAAATTCACACATCCAGGCTCCGCCCCTGTTGAAGGATACCCTCGTCTTTTAGCCTCTGATTGGCTGGATTGCCCTCAGGACTCCTCCTACAGTTCCGCCGACATCTCTCTCATCTCGCAGTTTGGCCAACAGGAGCTGCACGAACAGAAAAAGCAAACAATCATCAACCAGATCAGACACAGTGAAATTAACAAACCTCAGCACTGGGACTGTCCCTGCCAGAACACTGCAGGGACTCAAAGGGGGCATGTTTCACTGTTAGCCTTTCTGTTTCTGCTCACTGTCACTTGTTAATAAAGGGACAGTTGACCCCAAAAAATGAAAATTCTGTCACCATTTTTTTAATACAAAAGGAGATATTTTGAAGAATGCTGGACACCTATAACCCTTGACCTCCATGGTAATATTTTCTCAATTATAGAAGTCAATGTCCACCGATTTCCAACATTCTTCAAAATATCTTCTTTTGTTAAAAAGAAATGCTTTTTTCTCTCTTTATTTTTTTAAAAGAATTGGGCATTTTTCTCTCTGTTTATTTCTATTTAGGAAATGTAATATATATATTTTTTTCTTTATTTCTTTTTTATTTTTTTTTTGTTTACTTCTATTTTCTATTTAAGAATAAAAATTCTGTCTCCATTTTTTTAACACAAAAGAAGATATTTTGAAGAATGTTGGACACCTGTAACCATTGACTTACATAGTAATTTTCCCTACTGTCGAAGTCAAAGGCCCCTGATTTTCAACATCCTTCAAAATATCTTCTTTTACTAAAAAAAGAAATGTGTAATTTTTCTTTGTTTATTTCTATTTTAGGAATATTTTATTTAAAAAATTATTTATTTTTGTTTATTTCTATTTTTTTATTTAAGAATCAAATTGTTGTCACCATTTTAACACAAAAGAAGTTATTTTGAAGAATGTTGGACACCTGTAACCATTGACCTCCACAGTATTTTTTTCGTACTGTAGAAGTCAATAGCCACTAATTTCCAACATCTTTTTTTAAAGGAAATGGAAATTTTTTTTCTTGCTTATTTTTGTTTTATAAATATATTATTTAATTACATTTTTTATTTCTTATTTCTTTTTTATTTCTTTTTGTTTCTTTTTATTTTTTGTTTAAGAATGAAAGTTTTGTAACCATTGACTTCCATAGTAATATTTTTCCTACTATGGAAGTCAATGCCCACCGAGTTTCAACATTCTTCAAAATATCTTCTTTTACTAAAAAAAGTAATGGGCATTTTTTATATTAGTTTATTTTTATTTTAGTTGCTAAAATAAATTCAGGGTCTACTAACTTCTCATTCATTTTAAACCACATGTTTAGTATAAAACAAATATCAACAACTGACCTGACGTTAATCATTTATATCTGCTCACTGGGGGCAAATATTTATTGTGCCAGAGTTTAAAAGTAGAATGACATCAGACGTATTTACAAGACTGTCATAAAGGCACTTTAAACCGAATGTGATTTATATGATTTTTACACATATTTTCTGCAATGCTAGAATTAATGAATACCTTTTTTACAGTCTTGGGTTAATACAGTTAAATGCAAAATTATTAACCCTCCTGTGAAATTCAAATACTTTTTCAAGGATTAATTTTATTAATGTATTTTTATTTCTTCGCCATGATGACAAAACATAATGTTTTAAAATTTATTTTGCTATTTAATTGGATAATATATTTTGTGAGATACACCTCACAGCAAGAAGATCGCTGGTTTGAGTCCCGGCTGGGCCTGTTGGCATTTCTATGTGGAGTTTGCATGTTCTCCCGTGATGGCGTGGTTTTTGTCTGGGTGCTCCGGCTAAATTGGCCATAGTTTATGAGTGTGAATGAGAGTGTATGGGTGTTTCCCAGTACTGGGTTGCAGCTTGAAAGGCATCCTCTGCGTGATACATAAACTGAAATAGTTAGGGGTTCATTCCACTTTTATCAGTGGTTATCAGCTGATAGATGTGGGCCAGTAGGGGCCTTCTGTGCCTCCTGGTAGGCTCAGAAGGCTGTTATCATCCATCCACATGGTTAATCAGCTATACTAATGGGGAAGACTCCAGATCTGTTTTTCATTACTGTGACTGGTGGGTTTATGGTTGGGGTAGGGGTAGGCATTAATCAAATATAATTAATGGGAAATTTCATAAAATAATATGCAGCCGTATGTGAACCATGTGGATGGATGATAACAGCCTTCTTAGCCAACCGGTAGGAGCAGAAGGCCCCTACTGGCCCATATCTATCCGCTGATAACCACTGATAACGCCTATTCAATTAAGTGATAACATTTAAAGCGGCTGAGTATTTAGCTTTAAGTGCAATTTAAAGACAGTACTGGAGCACGTACTGTTGTCCCCCAGGCTTTGCAAAGGTTGGGGAAATTTGAAATTGAACCAAAAAACAACCTATTACAAAACAACCCATTACAATTGGCTTAATATTGGCAAGGAAAATTTGGGAATTGCAACCAGCAAAACCTGGAAGTTAAAAAAAGAAAATAAGTAGGTTAATTATGCTACGTTACTAATTAAAGGGGAAAACATTTAAGGATCTGCTTTTATTTCAGACAAACTAAGAGAAACTGAGAAAAAAATTCCTTGTTTTTTTCTTGAGAAATAAAAAAAATTTCACTGGAAGGCTAATAATTGTATGCTGCATTAGACGAAATAAAAATATCTTATTTACATATTGTAAATATGTTTTTTTTTCATCTGCCAAGTGATTAAATATAATGTAAATTTCCATTAATCATAAAAAAGACTGTGAAAGTGTTACTACTGGGGGGGGGGGAATTTATTTAAAGTGATGTACTTCTATTTTGAAAAAAAATGGTAAAAAATAGCAGGGGTGTGTGTTTCCTAAACAACGACGTAACTCGTGGTTGAACTATCACAGTATGATGCATCATTTGGGAAAAGAACGATGTAGTGACGAGTGTTTCCCAAAACCCTCTGACGCAGATCCATCATTTAAACCACATTAGTTATAACGTAAAATGCCCATAATGATGCTCTAAACGGGATGGAGTAGCTACTTCTTTAGAGAAGAACCCCGTCATTTCTTTGTGCAAGTTTTACATGCACACGCATTTAAAATAAAAAAAGATTTGGTAAAAACATGCACTCGCTTTCCATATTAATTAAAATGTATGTAAATGGCACATATAGGGCCTGTGCTTCCTTTACAAATATTATTGAGAACATTACATCTATTCTAAAACATAAAGGCACTTACAAAAGCTGACACGTATTCTAATATCATACATAAATCATATAAATAAATAAATAATGAGGCTATTTATAATTTTTTTATTTATATTTTTTATTTATTAGTAAATAAAAAAAAAAATCCTTCTATTATTCATTCATTTTCTTGTCGGCTTAGTCCCTTTATTAATCTGGGGTCGCCACAGAGGAATGAACCGCCAACTTATCCAGCAAGTTTTTATGCAGCGGAGTCCCTTCCAGCCGCAACCCATCTCTGGGAAACATCCACACACACATTCACACACACTCATCCACAACGGACAATTTAGCCTACCCAATTCACCTGTACCGCATGTCTTTGGACTGCGGGGGAAACCGGAGCACCCGGAGGAAACCCACGCGAAGACAAGGAGAACATGCAAACTCCACACAGAAATGCCAACTGAGCCGAGGCTCAAACCAGCGACCCAGCGACCTTCTTGCTGTGAGGCGACAACACTACCTACTGCGCCACTGCCTCGCCCATCCTTCTATTATAATATAGTATTAATGATGATGATGACGATAGTATTATTATTATTATATTATTAATTATATTTAAGGATATTGTTTATTTATTTTTATTTTTTTAGAGGTTTACTTCTACAATTTGACACATTCAAATCCCTTTAGAAATGTTCTAACCAACAGGCTCATGTCATGTACAGTACAGATACTTAATAAATAACCCACTATAATATAAAATAATTAACGTGTTATGTTTTTTTTTTTTTTTGTCTCCACAAGCTTTGAAGACGTAACATAAATTCCGCTTTTAAATAATAGGTCACCTAGAGCTTTCATCATGAGGCTGTGTTCAAAATGGCATCAATGTTTTCAAAGTGCACTGCAAAGGGAGCGCAATTGTAAACATGAAGATCGCTAAAACTGAACTGTAAAAATACTTTGAAAACAAATTACACCTAAGAGAGATGACCTTAATGCTTTTTTGTTTGTAACAATTCCAACTTTGAATGTTAAGATGTTCTAAATGAATAGGGCATAGTTGGGATAAGTGGGAATAGAACACAGTCAGGAACTATAAAACTCCAGAGCTGTAGTTGCAGTCATAGAAGTTTGCGAATGTTTATTGGAACGATGAATCTGGGAAACGGCAAATCAACCCACTATTTTTGTAACGACCAAACCTGTGACCTAAGTTGGTTTGATGGTTTTCGGAAACGCACCCCAGATCAGTCTACTCCAAATAAAATAAAAGATTTATGTGTTTTAATATATTTTATGGAAACATTAAGAAGTATTATTTTCATTATTTTAAAGCATGTATACTCAAAAACTACAGCAATAAAAAGAAAAAAAAGACATTAGCCTATTTCATTGTCATGTTGTGTCATCTCAGGGATTCCCTACTCCACAAAGTCCACCATATTATCAACCTCATCCATTTCAATTTACTGGCATTACATGGGCAAAAACCAACAACTGTTGCATCACTTCAGAAACTCCATGTGTTGATATGTGATGATAAGCAGTTCTATATAAAGCTCTTGTTTCCTCTGGAGTTGCTGTATCATTTTTGTACATCATATTTCTGCTATAATGTCTGCTTTTGTGGTTTTGGCTGCTCTGGGTCTGCTTGGGACCCTGCCAGACTGTGATGAACTCACAAAACCCCAGAGCTTGGAGGATGACTACAAAAGCGTAAGTGCATTTTTCATATTCAAAATTATATATTTTTTATTTTATTAAACTTTTTTCATATACAGATGAAGTCAGAATTATCAGCCCCCATCCCCCTTAAAAAAATGTAAAAAATTTCGGGGGGAATTATTAAAGGGGCTAATAATTTTGATCTAAAAATAGCTTTAAAAAAATAAAATCTGCTTTTATTCTAGCCGAAATTAAACAAATAAGACTTTCTCCAGAAGAAAAAATATTATCAGACATACTGTGAAAATGTCCTTGCTCTATTAAACATAATTTGGGAAATATTTAAAAAAGGAAAGAAAAAAATCAAAGGGGGGCTAATAATTATTTTTTTGTATTTGCGTTTATTGGAGTATTTCTTATTATTATTATTATTGAAGGAAAAGAGAATTTACATACAGTAAAACTGTAAACATTAGTTACCTTCTTTCTATTTTTATTATAACAACCCAAAACCCATCCCCAATAGACAATCGAACAGAAATAGCTTAAAGGGGCTAATAATTTTATCCTTAAAATGGTTCATAAAAAAATTAAAATTAACAGAGCACATTTTCACAGTATGTCTGATAATATTTTTTCTTCAGGAGAAAAGTCTTATTTGTTTTATTAATAATAATAATAATCATAATAATAATATTATTATTATTATATTATTATATTTTATTAAGCTAATAATAAAAGAATAAAAGCAGTTTTTAATTTTTAAACAGTATTTTAGGGTCAAAATTATTGACTCCTTTAAGCTATATTTGTATCAATAGTCTACAGAACAAACCATCCTTACACAATAACTTGCCTAATTACCCTAACCTGCCTAGTTAACTTAATTAACCTAGTGAAGACGTTAAATGCTGTATAGAAGTGTCTTGAAAAATATCTAGTCAAATAATATTCACTGTCATCATGGCAAAGATAAAATAAATCAGTTATTAGAGATGAGTTATTACAACTATTATGATTAGAAATGTGCTGAAAAAAATCTCTCCGTTAAACAGAAATTGGGGAAAAAATAAATGGGAGGTCTAATAATTCAGGGGGCTAATAATTCTGACTTCAACTGTATATATATATTCTGTATTTAGGCTCAAGAGTTTCATATTAAATCTAATTACATCTCAAAATGTTAAAAATGTTTTTTTTTTCCAACAGATCATGGGTAAATGGATCTTTCATAAAGGTATAGCAGATCATCAGTTATTTACGCAGATCCTGAAGACGGTAAACAGCTCATGGATTGAGTTTGGCCCGAGTCCTCTGGAAAACACTGTGACTCTCAGTCAAGGAAACATGCTGTAAGACTCAAAACCCAATACAGTAAATCTCATCATTATGACCAGTGTTGGGGGTAATGCATTACATGTAACACGAGTTATGTAATCAGATTACTTTTCAAGTGACTAAAAATGCTGGGTTTCACACAATTCAAGTTGTCCCAACAGCAAGAAGGCCGTTAATTCATTTTTTATGTGGATATTATGTGCATATTCTTTCCGTTGGCGTGGGTTTCTTCTGGGTGCTCCGGTTCCCCCCACAGTCCAAACACATAATCTATAGGTGAACTGATGAACTAAATTGGCCATAGTGTGTGTTAATGTAAGTGTGTATGAATGTTTCCCAGTACCGGGTTGCGGCTGGAAGGGCATCCGCTGCGTAAAGCATAAGCTGGAATAGTTGGCGGTTCATTCCGCTGTGATGACCTCTGAAATAGAGACTAAGCTGGAGGAAAAAGAATGAATAAATGATATTTATTTTATATTTTGTTCTATCTACAGCTGTATTCTTCATATCTAAAGGTGTAAATATCTTTTATTTGTTCTTATTTTCTATAGCTATAACCTCTGTTACCTTTATAACATTTTCTGCATATTTACTTCTTATTGTATTCCATAATTTAGTCACAGACGGTTATAAGCATTTAACTGTATATCATACTGTAAAAATAAGTAAAAGTTTTGTCAAGCAAGCCCAGCTCAGTCAGTAACGCAAAAGCAACATAATGCATTACCTTCATTAAAGGTGCCGTAAGTTTTTGCCTCTTCCAAACCATAATAATACCATATTATGCTTGCAGATATTTCAGAAACATGCTAAGTGAACATTCTTGTTTATCTGAAAAACAATGCTGAATCAGATAATAATAATAATAATTAAAGCTGCAAGCAGTGATGATAGGGACCTCGCACCCGGGCTCAACGCCGCCCGGTGGCCTCAGGATGACAGTGAACAGCGAACAACATTTATTTAAGTCGATATATAAATAACCTGAGTAAATCACAGATTAATGCCAAACTTCCTCCTGTCAGCAGGTGGCGCTATAACTATGACTCAAGATTGGCATGTGGATGCCATCAGTAGAGAAATCCTATTTACCATGTGAATTTTCGGGCAGATCAGACATTGTTTGGCTGAGTTATAATACCTTCTTGTTTTGTGGCGAATCGTCAAAGTTCGTGAGGCCCCCACGGACACGCCCGTCAACGAAAACTGTAGATCTTCGCAATTTAACATCGCTAAGGCCTTTAGATTACAAAACCCAATTTTGGTGTTGATCTGATAAAATCCCTAGCAGTAGTTCGTTAAAACCCTTGTTGGGTTTAAGATTTCGCTCCAAGAGACATTTTTGTAGGTTTTGGCGTGTTTGAGGTCTGTGCCAATTTTCGTATGTGTGCGTAATTCGTAGCTTGGGGGCCAGTCTGTCAAAAGTGCATAGGTGGCGCTGTCGAGTCATTTTGCCATGCCCACTTCCGAAACCAATAACAAATGTAAATGTTCACCACTCCTGCGGCGTGTGCAAAGTTTCGTGAATTTTCGGGCATGTTTAGCCCCTCAAAAGAAGAAGAAGGATAAACAGAGCAATTACAATAGGGCCTACGCACCGTTTCAGTGCTCAGTCCCTAATAATAAAAATGTATTTCTATAGCGCCTTTTCAGAGCTCAAGGACACTTTACAAAGAATGTGATAAAGAGAGTTAGTACAAGCAGACATTTGAAGAGACAGCATTAAGTACACAAACATACAGGAAGTCAAATATAACAAACTGAAATTACAAAAACAAGACCTAAGAGACAGATAAGCAGAGTGCAGGTGGATCAGATAAAGTGGTCAGTTTGTCAGATCAGAGGTGAAGCATTCAGAAAATAAGTGAGTTAAGATTTAAATTCTGAGATATTATTAGCAGAGCGGAGTGAGCGTGGTAGAGAGTTTGAGTTTGGGTTCAATAACACTAAATAATCTGCCCCCATTGAAGAGAGGCGGTACCTAGGGAGAGGAGTCAGAGGAACGTAATGAGCGAGTAAGGGTGTAGGGGACAAACATGTTGCAAAGATAAGAGGGAGCTAGGCTATTTAAGGATCTAAATGCAAGGAGGTAAATTTAGAATTTACGGTATGCAACTTGGAGCTAATGGAAGTTGTACAAGATTGGGGTTATATGAGCAGAACGTTTAGTATTAGTGAGTATCCTAGCCGCAGAGTTTTGAATATTTTGTAATCTGGAGATGAGGCCGGTAGGCGGACCAATGAAAAGGGTATTACAGTGCTTGAAGAGACAAATGCATGGACGACAGTCTCAGATTTAATACACATTTAATGTGAGACTGAAAGAAAAGTGTGGGGTCGAAGGTTACACTGCAGAGCGGCTGCCAGCAGCTAGCTCTCTGCAACTCTCACATGGTCGCCCACTGAAGCTAAGCAGGGCTGCGCCCGGTCAGTACCTGGATGGGAGACCACATGGGAAAGCTAGGTTGCTGCTGGAAGTGTTGTTAGTGAGGCCAGCAGGGGGCGCTCAATCTGCGGTCTGTGTGGGTCCTAATGCCCCAATATAGTGACGGGGACGCTATACTGCTTAGTGAGTGCCGTCTTTCGGATGAGAAGTTAAACCAAGGTCCCGACTCTCTGTTGTCGTTAAAAATCCCAGGATGTCCATCAAAAAAGAGTAGGGGTTTAACCCTGGCCTCTGTCCATAATGGCCTCCTAACTCTCCCCATATCATAATTGGCTTCATCACTCTGTCTCCTCTCCAACAGTCAGCTGGTGTGTGGTGTGCGGTCTGGCGCAGAATGGTTTCTGTCGCGTCATCCAGGTGGATGCTGCACACTGGTGTTGGATAAGAAGATTCCCCCCTATGTGTAAACTGCTTTGAGTGCCTAGAAAAGTGCTATATCAAAGTATTATAGTAGAATTATTATTAATTATTATTATCATTCTTACCTAAAGTTATCCTGCTTTGAACATGTGTTTTCCCTGCCTTTCCAGTACTAGACTAAGAAGTGTCACATATATTTAGTTCCACATGAGGTTATTAATTAGCAAATAATGTAAATATTAGTAACATAAACATTAGTTGAACAGGTTACATTGTAACCCGGTGTCCTAACAGCATGCTACCTGATGAGATTTGCAGTGATGAGCAATTTGGCTATTTGCACCTGACGAAACATAATAGAAATATAGCCATTCAGAAGCATTTAATACATATTAACCCTCTTTAACATTATAAAATGTATGTTCAGTTCATAAGTTCAATTTCAAATAGGTTATTTTATTTTCAAGATCTGAGGTGAGCTTTCTTCTGCTTTCAGTATTATAGCAATAAATGTCAAGTGAAATGGCATTCAAACTCACATTATTAGCATTTATCACTGAATAAAGCACGTGAGGTGTACCTGAGGTTATCATTGCCAGTTTTCTGTTGTTTACCTGTGAGAAATTAAAGCCATTCATAATATATCAATTAGAGGTGTTGGTTAGGACAAAAACTCCTTTCAATATGGAGAATATTCCTTTATCAGGTGCCGTTGCTTTTATTTAGGACACGGTTTAAATGAGTCCCTCCTGTCCTCAATCTGGCAACCTGGGCTTGCGTTTGTTTTGATCCAGGAGTGCAATACCTAGTTCAACCATAAAGTGTCAAACTTACATACTGCACCTTTAGAAAGTAAATAACTCGTTTGTATTAATGCATTACTTTTAAAAGAATTTTCCACAACACTGATTATGAGCATCAGTCTGAATCTGACTTCTCTCCCTCTCAGAAATGGAAAGTGTGAATTTAGCACCACCAATGCAGCTATTAAAGACAATACCATTTATTCTGATCGTAAGTTAACAAAAGCAATATTTCCAGTTGAAAATTAGTTCTGAACACTAATAAATGTCATCCTGCTGTTTGTTCCTCAGACAACGGCACATTATCAGAGGGAAAGTTTCTGCTGTCCTGTCCTGACTGTCTCACCATAAGCTTCGTCAGTCAGTTCAAAAACGAGACCATTAAGACGCTGTACTTTTTCAGTAAGTCACAGACATCACCAAACACATGCAGCTCCAGAATAACATGTTCCTTAAAGGACCTGAGAAATGACTTCCAAAAGCATTTTTACAGCTGTTAAGGCAGTTTTCATTATTATTACATTAACTTTTATGTCACATGCTTAAATTATGATTATGGAATTAGGATTTGGCCTAAAGCTGGCACAGCAGGTATTCGTCCGGCACTGTTATATAGCATGTGGGCCAAACATGGCCCAGGTTTGGCAGAGGTAGCTTTGTCTTTAAGGCGGCACACAAGACTTGGGCCAGATATCAAATGTAGTATTTGGCCCAGATGTTAAAAATGTATATGTGGGCCACGTAAGCTTGGCCTAACTTGACCCACTTTTAAAAAACATTTAAATTACACCAATTAGATCACTTAGAGAAAAAGCACGGCCATAAAGCGAAATGCTACATGGGTTTATCAAATTAACTGCAGTCGTGACACACCAACATATCTGGCCCAGTTCAAGCCCAGTTATGGGTTATTGACTTGGCTGAGACTTGGTCCAGATATGGTCCATGTTTGACCCTTGTCTGGAAGCTAGACTTGGTCCAATCATGGACCGTAATTCACTGCGGCATGTGGGCCAAGCAAAACCTGATTGTGTGGGCCAGATCTGAGCCAGAAAAAATTGCTATGGGGGAACCCAGGTAGCAAAGAATTCTGGCCCAGATTTGGTTTAAGGCTGGCACAGCAGGCATTCGTCCGGCACTGTTATATAGCATGTGGGCCAAACATGGCCCAGGTTTGGCAGAGGTAGCACTGTCTATAAGGCGGCACACAAGACTTGTGGCCAGATATCAAATGTAGTATTTGGCCCAGATGTTAAAATTATATGTGTGGGCCACGTAAGCTTGGCCTAACTTGACCCACTTTTAAAATACATTTAAATTCCACCAATTAAATCACTTAGAGAAAAGGCACGGCCATAAAGCGAAATGCTACACTGGTTTATCGAATTAGCTGCAGTCGTGACACACCAACATATCTGGCCCAGTTCAGGCCCAGTTATGGGTTATTGACTTGGCTGAGACTTGGTCCAGATATGGTCCATGTTTGGCCCTTGTCTGGAAGCTAGACTTGGTCCAATCATGTACCGTAATTCACTGCGGCATGTGGGCCAAGCAAAAGCTGATTGTGTGGGCCAGATCTGGGCCAGAGAAATGTTGCTATGGGGGAACCCATGTAGCAAAGAATTCTGGCCCAGATTTGGTATAAGGCTGGCACAGGAGACATTCATCCGGCACTGAAATATAGCATGTGGGCCAAACATGGCCCAGTTTGACAGAGGTAGCACTGTCTTTAAGGCGGCACACAAGACTTGGGCCAGATATCAAATGTAATATTTGGCCCAGATGTTAAAAATGTATATGTGGGCCACGTAAGCTTGGCCTAACTCAGGGATGGGCAAAATCGGTCCTGGAGGGCCGGTGTCCTGCACAGTTTAGCTCCAACACTAATCAAACACACCTGAACAAGCTGATCAGTGTCTTCAAGATCACTAGAAATCTACAAGCAGGTGGGTTTGATTAGAGTTGGAGCTAAACTGTGCAGGACACTGGCCCTCCAGGACCGAGTTTGCCCACCCCTGGCCTAACTTGACCCACTTTTAAAATGCATTTAAATTCTACCAATCAGATCACTTCGAGAAAAAGTACGGCCATAAAGCGAAATGCTACATTGGTTTATCAAATTAGCTGCAGTCGTGACACACCAACATATCTGGCCCAGTTCAGGCCCAGTTATGGGTTATTGACTGAGACTTGGTCCAGATATGGTCCATGTTTGGCCCTTGTCTGGAAGCTAGACTTGGTCCAATCATGGACCGTAATTCACTGCGGCATGTGGGCCAAGCAAAACCTGATTGTGTGGGCCAGATCTGAGCCAGAAAAAATTGCTATGGGGGAACCCAGGTAGCAAAGAATTCTGGCCCAGATTTGGTTTAAGGCTGGCACAGCAGGCATTCGTCCGGCACTGTTATATAGCATGTGGGCCAAACATGGCCCAGGTTTGGCAGAGGTAGCACTGTCTATAAGGCGGCACACAAGACTTGTGGCCAGATATCAAATGTAGTATTTGGCCCAGATGTTAAAATTATATGTGTGGGCCACCTAAGCTTGGCCTAACTTGACCCACTTTTAAAATACATTTAAATTCCACCAATTAAATCACTTAGAGAAAAGGCACGGCCATAAAGCGAAATGCTACACTGGTTTATCGAATTAGCTGCAGTCGTGACACACCAACATATCTGGCCCAGTTCAGGCCCAGTTATGGGTTATTGACTTGGCTGAGACTTGGTCCAGATATGGTCCATGTTTGGCCCTTGTCTGGAAGCTAGACTTGGTCCAATCATGTACCGTAATTCACTGCGGCATGTGGGCCAAGCAAAAGCTGATTGTGTGGGCCAGATCTGGGCCAGAGAAATGTTGCTATGGGGGAACCCATGTAGCAAAGAATTCTGGCCCAGATTTGGTATAAGGCTGGCACAGGAGACATTCATCCGGCACTGAAATATAGCATGTGGGCCAAACATGGCCCAGTTTGACAGAGGTAGCACTGTCTTTAAGGCGGCACACAAGACTTGGGCCAGATATCAAATGTAATATTTGGCCCAGATGTTAAAAATGTATATGTGGGCCACGTAAGCTTGGCCTAACTCAGGGATGGGCAAAATCGGTCCTGGAGGGCCGGTGTCCTGCACAGTTTAGCTCCAACACTAATCAAACACACCTGAACAAGCTGATCAGTGTCTTCAAGATCACTAGAAATCTACAAGCAGGTGGGTTTGATTAGAGTTGGAGCTAAACTGTGCAGGACACTGGCCCTCCAGGACCGAGTTTGCCCACCCCTGGCCTAACTTGACCCACTTTTAAAATGCATTTAAATTCTACCAATCAGATCACTTCGAGAAAAAGTACGGCCATAAAGCGAAATGCTACATTGGTTTATCAAATTAGCTGCAGTCGTGACACACCAACATATCTGGCCCAGTTCAGGCCCAGTTATGGGTTATTGACTGAGACTTGGTCCAGATATGGTCCATGTTTGGCCCTTGTCTGGAAGCTAGACTTGGTCCAATCATGGACCGTAATTCACTGCGGCATGTGGGCCAAGCAAAACCTGATTGTGTGGGCCAGATCTGAGCCAGAAAAAGTTGCTATGGGGGAACCCAGGTAGCAAAGAATTCTGGCCCAGATTTGGTTTAAGGCTGGCACAGCAGGCATTCGTCCGGCACTGTTATATAGCATGTGGGCCAAACATGGCCCAGGTTTGGCAGAGGTAGCACTGTCTATAAGGCGGCACACAAGACTTGTGGCCAGATATCAAATGTAGTATTTGGCCCAGATGTTAAAATTATATGTGTGGGCCACCTAAGCTTGGCCTAACTTGACCCACTTTTAAAATACATTTAAATTCCACCAATTAAATCACTTAGAGAAAAGGCACGGCCATAAAGCGAAATGCTACACTGGTTTATCGAATTAGCTGCAGTCGTGACACACCAACATATCTGGCCCAGTTCAGGCCCAGTTTTGGGTTATTGACTTGGCTGAGACTTGGTCCAGATATGGTCCATGTTTGGCCCTTGTCTGGAAGCTAGACTTGGTCCAATCATGTACCGTAATTCACTGCGGCATGTGGGCCAAGCAAAAGCTGATTGTGTGGGCCAGATCTGGGCCAGAGAAATGTTGCTATGGGGGAACCCATGTAGCAAAGAATTCTGGCCCAGATTTGGTATAAGGCTGGCACAGGAGACATTCATCCGGCACTGAAATATAGCATGTGGGCCAAACATGGCCCAGTTTGACAGAGGTAGCACTGTCTTTAAGGCGGCACACAAGACTTGGGCCAGATATCAAATGTAATATTTGGCCCAGATGTTAAAAATGTATATGTGGGCCACGTAAGCTTGGCCTAACTCAGGGATGGGCAAAATCGGTCCTGGAGGGCCGGTGTCCTGCACAGTTTAGCTCCAACACTAATCAAACACACCTGAACAAGCTGATCAGTGTCTTCAAGATCACTAGAAATCTACAAGCAGGTGGGTTTGATTAGAGTTGGAGCTAAACTGTGCAGGACACTGGCCCTCCAGGACCGAGTTTGCCCACCCCTGGCCTAACTTGACCCACTTTTAAAATGCATTTAAATTCTACCAATCAGATCACTTCGAGAAAAAGTACGGCCATAAAGCGAAATGCTACATTGGTTTATCAAATTAGCTGCAGTCGTGACACACCAACATATCTGGCCCAGTTCAGGCCCAGTTATGGGTTATTGACTGAGACTTGGTCCAGATATGGTCCATGTTTGGCCCTTGTCTGGAAGCTAGACTTGGTCCAATCATGGACCGTAATTCACTGCAGCATGTGGGCCAAGCAAAAGCTGATTGTTTGGGCCAGAGCTGGGCAAGAGAAATTTTGCTATGTGGGAAGTTATGCATTTAAAGAGTTCATTCATTTTCTCCTGTCAAGTGCATCCAAACCCAGCAGACACAGGACGTCAACATAACGTCAGATTGACATTGTACCCCAATATCATGAGGACGTTACATTTTGTTTTGAAAAATTGACACCAACGTTCATCGTCCAACCTAATATCAACCAAATATCAACGTCTAATGATGTTACAGCTTGACCCTGTGTGGACGTTACCACAAGACATTGAATTTTGGTTGCCATACCTGATGAATGAACATCAGTATTTGACGTCAATATGACGTTGGTTTAAGATGTTGAAACAACTTTGGATTTTTGTCACTTTCCAACAAAACCTAAAATCAACCACAATTAACGTCATTTCATGTCGTTATTGGATGTCATAATAACATTGTCATAAGACGCTAACTAGACAATACATTTTGGTCACCTGACTACATGACCATAATCTAACCTAATATTAATACATAATGACGTTGTGTGCCTGCTGGGAACTTCTATGAGTTTCTTGTTTGTGTTGAACTCAAAAAGATATTTTGAAAAATGTTAGAAACATGTAGACATTGACATTCAAAGAAGGAAAAACAAATTGTATGAAAGTTAATGGTTACCAGTTCCAGTGAACTGTTGCACCATCACAAAATCGCCACTTATAAGATTAGATTTCTCTAAAAATCAGTGATTTTTCAATTTATTTTACCCCAGTATTTTTAATGGAGTTTCTGCGCTAGCCTGCTACTACTGATGCAGCATTTACACAGACTTTCATTGCGTTTCAGGCTTCAACAACTTAATGAATGCTTAAGTCTCATTTGATAGGCTTAATTGATAGTATTTTAATTACCATTGGCTGAAAAACACTAGCTGTACCTATAGCCCATTAGATGAACTAAATTGGCCGTAGTGTATAAGTGTATGCGTGTGTGAATGTGAGTGTGTATAGGTGTTTCCTAGTGCTGGATTGCAGTTGGAAGGGTATCCGCTATGTAAAACATATGCTAGAGTAGTTGATGGTTCATTCCGCAGTGATAAATCAGGAACTAAGCCAAAGGAAAATGAATGAATGAATGGATGAACCACTGAACTGAACTACTGAATTTTTTAAATACTTTATGTAAAAGGCTTTTTTTTTTGGTGATGGCAGCTTAAAGACGCCTCTCATATGGAGAATGAAGTCACATGCATTCCTCAGGTGTGAGTTTTACACAGACTTCAACAAAGTGTGAAAATCTTGATGGTTCTGTGCATCTCGTCTATCAAATCTGAGCTTTACTTTGTATTTCCTATGGATTCAAGTCAGGCGATAGGGTATACGCCGAGCTAGTGCTGTTCCCATGCTGATACACTTCTGGTGACCTGTTATTGTGAACTTTTTTCCATTTTATACGGTTCCTTATACAGCATAGATGTTGTAATGTCATTAAAATACATTCAGTAAAATAAACTTTAGCATTTATTTAGTTGCCCAAGCGTAAAACGAGACAAAAAGTTGATTACTCGCACGCGCCCGTCAGAATCGGCAGGCTAACGCTGAAGCTCCATTGAATATACTGGGGTAAAATAAATGCTCATATTATAAAGATATGGCGGGGGAAATGTCATTTAATGCACTGTTTCTTGTACAATCTGAGACCCACTTTAAATCGGATATCACTCAGCTAGTGGAGATCGCTGATTTTTAAAGAAAACAGACCTTAAACACACCGGATTTTGCATTGGCATTCAATTCGCCGGAAGCGCTTAACCCAGGTTACTGGCAAATTAAAAGTCCTATTAGCATGCTTCGGCATATACCCCATTGACTGGGCCATTCTACAGCTTGATTTTCTTTCTCTGAAAGCATTAGTGAGTTTGCTTGGCTGTATTTTAGATCATTGTCTTGCTGAAATGTCCACCCTGGTTTCATCTTCATCCTCCTGCTAATGTAGATGTTGGACTGAAGCAGCTGATATTCATTTACACTGAGGAAAGGTAGAAGTTTGCTGAAGAACTACTGAGATATCAGCTGCTGTCTGAGCTTTCACTGCCTTTCTACACCTGTCATTTCATTTTATTATACATAAATGTATCTGTAAACTAATTAGATTTGTTTTCTTTGCATATATGGATTTATTTGGTTGTTACCAACATCTAATGAAAATTTTAAGTCAACGGCATCTTTAGAAATACGTTTAATGAGAAAAATAGTGACGTGTTAAATGCTTATTTCCCCCACTGTGAATACACTTAGACCAGGGGTGTCCACACTCTGTCCTGGAGGGCCGGTGTCCAACCCTAATCAAACACACCTGAACCAGCTAATCAAGCTCTTACTAGGTATACTAGAAACTTCCAGGCAGGTGTATTAAAGCAAGTTGGTGCTAAAGTCAGCAGGACACTGGCCCTCCAGGACCGACTTTGGACACCTCTGACTTAGTATATTAAAAAAGCTCAATGTTTTATTTTCAACTTGCAGACACAGCAGAAACTAAACAATTTTTTTTTTTTTTTTTTTTTTACTAAAATGAGAATCTGTGTGATGGTAAAACGTATTGATGTGTTTCTCCCTGCAGAAAGAGACAGTAAAGTAGAAAAAGTGGAGACAGACATGTACTGGAAGCAAGCTGAGTGTCTCGGGTTCAAGACTGAAGAGCAGTACACATATGATGGCGTAACAGGTCAGTTTAAAAGCCATATGAAGTGCTTTAAATGTGCATTTTTATTAAGTGTTTGACGTAATCTCAACTGAAACATGAAGAGAGGGTGGGACATAGAGTAGCTCCTCCCCCTTTTTCAAAAAACAGCCAATGGTGTTTTGTTTTATCACCGCTCTGCCAGTGAGAGTGGTTGAGCTCAAGTGCATCAAATGAAAAGAAAATTAAAAGAGTCTTGAAGGGGGCGGGGCATGTCAGGTACTAGAAAGCAGTTGATTGGTTAAGATTTGATGAGAAACTGAAGTATGAGGTTATGTCAGGGGTGGGCAAACTCGGTCCTGGAGGGCCGGTGTCCTGCACAGTTTAGCTCCGACCCTAATCAAACACACCTGCTTATAGATTTCTTGTGATCTTAAAGACACTGATTAGCATGTTCAGGTGTGTTTGACTAGTGTTGGAACAAAACTCTGCTGGGACACCGGCCCTCGAGGATCAAGTTTGCCCATCCCTGGATTGTGTGAATAAAATAGTTGATCCTTTTATGCGAAAGTGACAAACTGCAAGCTTTGCATGTTTATAGTCAGCTAAATGTAAAGTTCGTCACTGTTTTATGAAACATTTGCTTATCCGCTTGTTAAGTGTGACGTCACGCAAAGCGGCGTCCGGGTCCAAGAGCTCTATTCAAATGCATGGGGAAACTCATGAAGTGGTAATAATAAAAGTTTACAAAGCGATTTAATACTTTCGAAAATCACGATCGCAATATATATGTCCATGCCTAATATCCGATGACCAGAAAGTGATGCATTTTTTATAAATTGTTAATTTTGGTATTTGTGATGCAGCATGCCCAGAGAATGTTGTGTACACTATGACTTTATATCAAATTAATTTTAAATTTAATGTGTGATATGAATTAATAGTGATCATAAACGAATGATTTCTCAACTCAAATGAATGGCAGCTTGGACCCGGAAACAGTGTTAAATACGTCACAAACACGTCACTACTTAACAAGCAGATAGATATCCTTAGAACTTAATTTCACAAGACCTAACTCCTGAGACCCAAAGATTTTTTTTCTTTTTTCTTTTTTTTTGTGATTTTCTACATCCTTCGGGTTAAAAAAAATCTACAATTTAGAGTTTTTACATTTAGTTTTTGTTTTTAATTTTACAGCAAGTCCACTGTAGTGGACCACAGGACCATTTTAATTCGAAACAACCGCCAAACTGTACAGGATATGGCTGTAAACGGATATTCATCCAATATTAATGTAACAAAAACTAAACAAAAGCCATTTTTTCCTGTTGTATTGAAATTCCTGAAACAGTTTAGTCAAAAAAAAAAAAAAAAAAAGAAGTGATGTTAATCCAAAACAAATTCAACATTAAAGCGATTTAAAACTGATTGTCATTCTCTAATTGTCTCTAATTGTCTGATTGTCAGACTCTAAATCAGAGTTTCTCTCAACTATCCTATGAAAAATCTTCTCTACTTCAGTTCTGCCTCATTTTTTAAAACATTTTAAAAGCTCAATTTTACATACCTCTCTCCTTCCCATAAAATGTGCTTTTTTGTATGTCGGCCATTTTGGATGCAGTGTAAAGCCTGATTTATACTTCTGCGTCAGGTGACCAGCGTAACTCACTGCGCATACAACGCGTGTGGCTGTGCATTTATACTTCTGCGCGCTGTCTCTGTCGGTCTGCATTATTTTAAGAATTATTTATTAAGAATTGTTTTAAGAATTATAATAATTTAGCTACTAATTTATTTATTTATAAACTTATTTATCTGTTTGTTTGTTTATTTAGTTGTTTATTTAGCTATTTATTTGGTTAATTGTTAATTTTTTAACATGACATATGTATATTTGTTAATCTGAATCACAAAAGTTGTTCAAAACATTTAAGTACAAATTTTAAATCTATTAAATATTCTTTCAATGAACATAAAATCACTTTTATAATAATAAAAATAATTAAAACAATTAAGTTGTGGCCAAAACGACATGTCTTTTCTTCAAGTCATATATTAATTAATTTACATTTAATTTTTTTATCTCTGTCCCTCATTGCAGAATTCTGTCGTGCTGCCCAGGATAGCTCATCTGTCCAGGAGCCTTGAAGTTTGGACCGATCAGATCAATAATAAAAGGCTGCTTTTAGCGTCTGAGTTTGTAAACATGAAATAAAAAGTGAAATTGAATAAAGGTCATTGTTATTAATAATCTTAGTGTGTTTGTTTTATTTAGCCACAACAAATTATTCAACAATTCTTATATGTTTTTTGTAAACAATAAGCAACTTAATTGTGAATACTTGTACAGAAATATATTCATTTATTATTTGTACAGTTTAAAAAGTCAACTGTGCAAACTGAAATATTTACAGCACAATTTACAGTAACTTACTGGCAATTTTGGTTGTAAATACACTGTAAAAGCGCTATAGAAATAAAGGTGAATTTAATTGAAAGTTAAACAAATACCAAACTGTTAACAAATAATTATTACTGTTCTGTATTTTTATATTACAATTGCAATTATTAATTTGCTGTCACACTATGCTGTATAACTGCAAATTAACTGTGTTTATATGCTGCCAACTCTTTTACACAACTCTAATTTTGACTAATGATCTTCACCTTTTTATACAAGAAAATTTTAATTGAATTGAGATCAAAATGAACATTAAACATCAAGATTATTGCACTTTTTTACAAACATGTTGAAAACATTTAAAGATGTGTCACTCATGATTATAAGAGAGAAAACAAAAAGGCAAAAATTAAAATGCAAAAGCATGCCAACATGTTAAAGGTCAGCAGATCAAGGAAATGTGAAGAGTTTTGCATGAATTACAGTTATGTAAATAATTGTTTGTTTCTTGGTTTAAAGATACATTTGATAGTGTAAATAATCTTATTAGCACTGTCGCCTCAAAGCAAGAAGATCGCTGATTTGAGTCCTGGCTGGGTCAGTGGCATTTCTGTGTGGAGTTTGCATGTTCTCCCTGTGTTGGCGTGGGTTTCCTTCGGGTGCTCCGCAGTCCACAGTTCACACACATGTGCTATAGGTGAATTGAATAAAACAAAAATTGGCTGTATGTGTGTGAATGTTAGTGTGTATGGGTGTTTCCCAGTACTGGGTTGCAGCTGGAAGGGCATCCGCTTACTAAAACATATGCTGGATAAGTTGGCGGTTCATTCCACTGTGGCGATCCCTGATAAATAAGCCGAAAAGAATATGAATTAATGAAAATACAAAACTTGTGCAAATTCCATGGATTCCTGTGCAATGAGGCCAATAGAGAACCTTGTTGTTAGAGAATCTCACCACTAGATGTCACAGTTTACATACAATACTCAATCAGAAATCACGAGGTCGTCTCTTATTTTGATATATAATAAAATATTCATATATGTGCCTGTGCATTTAGGCTATAAAAATTCCACATGCAAAAATCTCTCATTTTTTTCTTGAGCTTACTTTTCCTATTTTTCATTAAGCTCAAATGTTTAGGTTCAGTCATTTCGATTTCATGGCAATGTATTTTATTGCAAATGTATTTTTTCAAATATATTTTTAGGTCAAAAACGTTTTATACTGTTTAATAAATAAACGTGTAGCTTTACATTCATTTTTCTACACATTACAACGTGTCTATTTATTTATTTGTTTACGGCAACAAATAAATACTCCATGACTTACAAAAAAACTATTATAATTCATAAATAAATAAACAAACATTCATAATTCATATTTAATAAATAAATACGCAAACAAATAAATAAATGAGTAAATAAATCTGTAAGTTCCGGCATAAATAGAATAATAAATTAATAAATAAATATGCAAATAAATAAATAAATTAGTAAATAAATCTATGAATTCATGCATAAATAAAACAATAAATAAATAAATAAATTAGTAAATAAATCCATAAATTCTATCATAAATAAAATAATAAATAAACAAATATGCAAATAAATAAACAAATGAGTAAATAAATCCATAAATTCCAGCATAAATAAAATAATAAAGAATTTAAATATGTAAATAAAAAATAAATTTGTAAATTAATCCATAAATCCAAATGTGTATAAATAAAATAAAAAGTAAATATATAAATATGCAAATAAATAAATACATAAGTAAATAAATCCAAAAAAATTTGCATTAATAAAATAATAAATAAATAAATAAATAAATACGCAAATAAATTAGTAAACAAATCCATAAATTCCAGCTTAAATAAAATATTAAATAAAAAAATGAAAAAATCAGTAAATAAATGAGTAAACTAATCCATAAATTCATGCATAAACAAAACAATAAATATATACATAAATAAATAAATAAATAAATAAATAAATAAAAGAGTAAATCCATAAATTCCAGCATAAATAAAATAATAAATAAATATGCAAATAAATAAATTAATGAATAAATAAGTCCATCAATTTCTGCATGAATATGATAATGTATAAATAGATATGCAAATAAATAAATTAGTAAAAAATGCATAGTTTTCAGCATAAATAAAATAAGAAATAAACAAACAAGCTAATGAATAAATAAATTAGAAAATAAATCCTTACATTCCTGCATAAATAAAACAATGAATAAATAAATGAGTAAATATATCCATAAATTCAAGCGTAAACAAAATAATAAATAAATTAAACATAGACAATTAAAAATGTAGTATATTCACATTTTTTGAACTACTGCTGCTGTCATAGATAGTCTAGGTATTTATTTGTAAATTGATTTAATGGGTTGAAAAATAGTACTTACTTTATTTCTGTAGCTATTCATTAGTATAATCACTTTAAATAACGAAGCAGAGATTAATATAATATAATATAATATAATATAATATAATATAATATAATATAATATAATATAATATAATATAATATAATATAATATAATATAATATATACTTTCATCATCATATCAAAATCGCATAAACAGAAACAAATTAAAACCAGCACCAGCCAACCAGCAGCAGCGCCGTTGTCATGAATATTAATAAGCTAGCTGAATATTCATGAGCCGGACAGGTGGAGGAAGGCACCGCTGCTGTTTGAAGGTGTGAGTGGATTATTTTTTAACTAAGTTCCTCGTGCGGTGTCAAGGCATCAGCTGACAACACGTTTCAACACAATGAATTCTGCTAGTTTGCGTTGGAGAAAGTAGGAGTCATTTTACAAAGGCTGTTGTCAAATGCTGACGTTATTCCAGCTCGTTTAGACGCGGCTGCTGTTGTTGTGTCGGGTCTTCTTGAGGAGTTTGCGAGTTTTTCTGAGGAATGAGGTGAAATGAGGCTCTGTCATGGAAAATTTTTATTTATCGCCGGGTTTTTGTGTATGATGATGTTAACATTCAGACACACGTCCAGACCAGGTGAGTGTCGATACCTGTACATTACTCCCAGTGGTTATAGGTAGATTACATTCATTATCATTGATATTTTATTTAGTATTTATGTTGTTATTGTCGTTTTATGTGTCAATTTATTTAATAGACACTCTGTTGATTTTTTTAAATTGGCAAAGTTGCCACATTAACTCGCTGTTTGTGAGTGTTATCAATAAATTAATTTTAGATTTAGACTTATTATATATTATTTGTATATGTTATGTCATATTGGTTATGATTACAGAACCAGACTTTATTTTTTAATATACTCAATATGTTTTGTTTGAAAAATTTATTAAAAATGATAAAAAGAAATTTCAATAAGTTACAAAGACCATTAAAACTCGTATATTCCTTCTAAACATCTGAATGATAAGTTAATAAGTTAAAAAGATCATTATAACTTGTATATTTAGTTAAAAAGATCATTTAAAACGTATATTAATTAAAAAGATCCTTAAAACTCTTATCATTTGTTCTGCTGTCGATCTAACCATCTAAAAGATAAGCTAATAAGTTAAAAAGATTCTTAAAGCTCTTATATTTTGTTCAGCTTTTGATCTAAACATCTGAATGATGAGTTAATAAGTTTAAAAGATCTTTAAAACTCTTATAATTTGTTCAGCTTTGATGTAAATGATGAGTTAATACATTTAAAAGATCATTAAAACTCATACATTTTGTTCAGCTTTTGATCCAAACATCTGAGTGATTAGTTAATAAGTTTAAAAGATCACTAAAAACGCATATTTAATTAAAAAGATCCTTAAAACTCTTATAATTTGTTCAGCTTTCGATCTAAACATCTGAATGATGAGTTAATAAGTTTAAAAGATCATTAAAACTCATACATTTCGTTCAGCTTTTGATCTAAACATCTGAATGATGAGTTAATAAGTTTAAAAGATCACTAAAAACGCAGATTTAATTAAAAATATCCTTAAAACTCTTATAATTTGTTCAGCTTTCGATCTTAACATCTGAATGATGAGTTAATAAGTTTAAAAGATCACTAAAAACGCAGATTTAATTAAAAAGATCCTTAAAACTCTTATAATTTGTTCAGCTTTCGATCTAAACATCTGAATGATGAGTAAATAAGTTTAAAAGATCATTACAACTCTTATATTTCTTTCAGATTTCGATCTAAACATCTAAATGTTAAGTTAAATAAGTTAAAAAGACCATTAAAACTCCTATATTTTGTTCAGCTTTCGATCTAAACATCTGAATGATGAGTTAATAAGTTAAATCTGATCTGTACAGATGGTTGTTTTGAAGTTATTTTTCAGAAGTAAAATATATTTTTTCTTAGTACACTTGTTTCCAAATGCTGAGGTTTAAAAGTGTTAGCATATTAGAAATGTTGGAGTGAATTGTTGTGTGTGTGCGCGTGTGCGTGTGTGCATGTGCACCACATATGCATCAAGCCAAAGAGGAACTTCAATAACTCATAAACAAATGTGTGTTAACTCCACACAACTTTATTATAAGATAGCAATATAGATCACAGCCTGTGTTTGGAATATTTTTAGTTTGCACAAAGTCAAAGAAAACTGTTTGAAGTGTCAACATTTTGTGGAAGGGGAAGAAAAATAAATGATCAAGTAAAAGTACCATTGATTTCATTTTTATTTTTAATTTTTTTTTTTATTTGATTTGATTTATTTATTTTCGATCAAAAATATCATACATAAAATATCATTAACAAAAAAATACATTTCAACATGGTTTAAATGGAGTGGGATGAAGCACAAGCTTATTAAGTTTAGCATGATTTGTCAAAAATGTAGTGCAAGTAGAGTAAAAGTATTTGTTCTAATCTGTCAGACTCCTGAAGTATGAGGTGAGGTGAAAAAAATCTTTGATCAGTTTAGGTGAAACTGCAAGCTTTGGATATTTATATCAGGTTTATCTTATGTCGCAAAAGCATTAAGGGTGTTTCCGAATCCACTTTTGTTATTTTAAGGACAGAAAAATTTCTGCGCCACGGTGCATGATCTAACAGGGTTGAGCTTATTTTCTTAATGAGTTCTGGGTGTGTTTTGAGAATAAACCAATCAGAGTCTCATTTCCCATTCCCTTTAAAAATCAGTTGCATCGTGCCATGGCGCATTTGCTGTTTACATGGCGGATTTTGTAAGTGGAAAACTGAACACTACACTAGTGAGAAAACAGTTAAACAGAGCATCTGCAGCGCGAGGATATAGAATGAGCCTCCTCCAATCGGCCTTTACTTTCGCTTTCACTTTCTCTCTTTCGTGGATAAGGTAGCGGTGTTGTACGCACTCCACTGAAGACACCCATTTAGTTGAATAATTTAAATTATTAATTAATTTAAATTAATTTATAAGTTTATTAATTTAAATTAACTAAATTAACTAATTTCCAGCAAACGAATAAATGAGCAATAATAACGAAGTGTGGTAAAAAAAACTGAGTTATATCCAAAAAAATATGGTCCAAAACCCAAAAGGTGGACAAAGCTTGTTTTAATAAAACAAATATAAATATGCATATAATAAATAATACTGCTAATAATAATAACATCATACAAAAGCAAGTTGTCATGAATGAACTGAAAAAGCCCCCAAGATGAAGAAGGCATGGAGGCATGGTTTTTATATTTATGTAGAAAAGAATAATTTTTGTAACATTTTAATCCTTTATTCTTATTTATATGTAAAGATATGTGCGTGTTGCTATACATCCTGCGTGTTTTAAGCAATGTGTAAGCGAGGCATGCAACTAAAGCGCTCTGTGGTGGTCTACTGATCAGTCTATGTTAGTTCCTCAAAATAGCAAATGGATTTGCTGTTACTTGACAAAATCATGACTTGCGGTTATTTGTAATGACTTATTTTATACCCCTAATTGTACTGCAGTGTTTACACGTCTGTAACTCAAATCTGATGTTATTTTTGCTCTCTTTTTTTTCCAGACAATGTGCCATCGCAGCTGCATGAGGTCTACGAGCGGCTACTGCGAGCAGAGCAGCGCGGGGAGGTTTTATCACAGGAGCTGCTGAAGGTGCTGGGTCATCTACAAAACCGCAGCATCGCTCAGTCTAATCTCAGTTTCAGCAACTCCTCAGGTCAGTAAAGCTCACTAGGGCTGCATTGACATCGCAATTTGCACATTTACATTTTTTAACAAAGATTAAAGTCAGTGTGAGCCGGAAGTTGCTAAGACTTTTATTTCAGTATGTTGATGTACTTCCAGGTAAAACGGAATATTGAGTAGTGGGCGGGGCTTTCTTTTTGCGCATCATTCCCTCATATGAATATTGTGGCTGACATCATCAGAGAAGGAGCCAATTCAAAAGCAGATGCTCAGATTCTGATTGAAGATTACCAAAACAAACTATTTTTATTGAATTAACTTGCCCTGATTTATTGTTCACCTAATGAATAGCAGTGTGTGCTAGCAAAATACACAGTGGTGTAGCGGACGGGCCCGCAGGGCACGCACCGCGGGGGGGGCCCCGCGTGATTAGGGGGCCCCGCGTCGTCGCGATTTTCAATAATTAAAAATCCACCGGCAACCGCAATAATCAAACTCTTGGGAACAACTGTGGTCGGAACCAAAGTTCACACGTCTGTGTTCTCTGAACACCTCTCGAACGGTGGACTACTTCATTCTGATTGCTTGCCACCAATGTTGCCAACTTAGCGACTTTGTCACTAGATTTAGCGACTTTTCAGACCCCCCTAGCGACAAATCTAGCGACTTTTTTGTGTGTTATTGGAGATTTTTAGACTGTCATTTGTCCATACTGTACCGTCCCTACTCTTCTCAACGAGCTGCGTGTGATGCCGCCGGCCCCTCTCCCGCCTCACAGCACTGACAGTCGGCCCAGTCAGTCCTCTACAGCAGCCTCTCCCACCAGCAGCCCGAGAGCAGATCCCCCCTCTGCGTACCGACGACAAATGATTTAGCACAGGCAGTGTGAAGGTATTTCCCTTGTACAGTCAAACCGATCTGCTTCTACTTTATTTTAACAATTTAATTGGACCGTTTATTCTTTTCTTGTTCACAATCACAGATATTTTAGTGACAATTTCTGAACTTGTCTGAGTTTATTACATATAAGAGATTACTGCACATTCACTACACATCTATAATGACATACTGTATTCAAACAGCAATACATTTAGTTAAATAAACATGCTTATATAAAGTGTAGTGCAATTATAAATACCCCTTTAGTAACCATAGGCTGTTAAACAAACAGAAACGGTAGAACGTGATGACGTCAGTGATATGCAAATTGACGTATGACGTACCCCTCCCTCCTCTTCATCAGGGGGCCCCGTCAGCGATCCCTGCAGGGGGGCCTCCGCATTTTGCGCTACGCCACTGAAAATACACATTGTAAATTAAGGTTTTACACAAGACTTTAATCATTAACATTTAATCGTAAACATTTTTATACGATGAAATTTTTCGGAAGCTGTGTTAGAGAGGCCAGCAGGGGGTGCTCAACCTGTGGTCTGTGTGAGTCCTAATGCCCCAGTAAGAGTGAAGGGGACACTATAATGTCAGTGAGCGCCGTCTTTCGGATGAGACGTTAAACTGAGGTCCTGACTCTCTGTGGTCATTAAAAATCCCATGGCACTTCTTGTAAAAGAGCAGGGGTGTAACCCTGAAGTCCTGGCCAAAGTCCCTCAATTGGCCTTTACGATCATGGCCTCCCAATCGTCCCCATTCACTGAATTTGGCTCTATCACTGTCTCTACACTCCACCAAAAGCTGGTGTGTAGTGAGCGCACTGGCGCTGTTGTCCTGTGGCTGCCGTTGCATCATCCAAGTGGATGCTGCACACTAGTGGTGGTGTGGAGCGATAATAATAATAATTCTATACAGTTTAAAGTGACATTAAAAGGCTTTACTAGGTTAATCAGGCAAGTTAGGGTAATTAAGCAAGTCATTGGCTGCGCCTGAAATCGCGTACCTCCATACTATATAGTAGAGCTGCACGATTAATCGAAAAAAGAGTCTACGATTCTGCCAATCATATTTTCAAGTTCAGGAGAGAAGCAAAGGCGGTCGCACAAGTCTTAACATTCTTTTTCATACGTTGTTCAGCAACGTCGATGCCTCCTAATGGTGTTGAAAGAGTCACTGTATTTATAAGGTATAATTCACCCAAAATTTTGTGCACAGACAGGGCCGGAGCAAGCAGAACTGCCGCTCTCGGCAAAGGAAGGTCACGCCGCTCACAACCCTAAAGTGAAGGGGGTGGGGTGATGTCGCTGACGCCGCCCTCTCTATTCTGCAAACCTAGACACGGATATAACTGAGGGCGCGGGTGATGAGGGAAGTGTCGCGGACGCCGTCCTAGATGCGGATATAACTGAGGGCGCGAGAGGTGAGGGTAGTGTCAGGGACGCTGCCCTCTCTATTCTACCGCCCTAGGCAGCCACCTAGGGCGCCTCTATGGACGCGCCAGCCCTGGGCACAAAGTGATCGTTTGGGAGCCGCGCGTGATGTATAAACAGAACTTGGCAGTGAAAATAAAACCAAAAGCGCGCACATCATTTAAATTATCTTATCGCATTTTAGAGTCATGATTGCGACAAGCATTTAATATGTTTTTCTGTCAAGGCGAACACAGAGTGTTGTACATGAGAATAAATGTTTAACAGTGTCATTATAACTACTCTAGTCCATATAATGCAGGAGGGAATCTGATAATGACAAATGTCTGATTTTACCAGTGAAAATATGGACTAATAATGTTGTTAATGATAGATTGCAAGCATATATCATAATTCAACTTCAGAAAAATGAATAGTTGTATACTGATGTCATTACTTTACTGTGAATTAACGACCTGGATACATTTAAAGTCTGTTCAAGTCCACCATTCAAAGTCTATTCAAAATTTAGCATTTTAACCAACAGCAGAGCTACACATAATATTATTGTTGTTGTTTGAGGATAACAATAAAAATAGCTGACTCATATTAATCTTTATTTTACATCTATAGAATCATGAGAAAATCATGATCTTTACTTTAAGCAAAAAAAATTTGATTCTCATTTTTTTAAACATTCTCTTTTTTTTTTTTTTTTTACATCAGTACAAGTGATAACTTTTTCATACGTATACTTTTTTCCTTTTAAACACAAAAGTGTAGCATCCCCTTACTATTATATGTGTAAGAGAACTAAAAAACAGAGAAATGTGGGGGAAGGAAAAAAAAAGAAAGAAGAAAGAGAGAAAAAAATAAAAATAAAATAAAGAAATTAAAGAACTATATAAGGGGGGATATTTGAAGTGTTTTACTAAAGTTCAGTCACTGCTCTCTTGTTTTTTTTTTTTGTAATTGAACTTTATTATTTTATTTTGAACTTTTATACCCCACACAACACAAAAATTCACAATACAAAATCAACATTCAGGAAAATAATATCAACAAATTATAATAAAAATAATAGCAAAACAAAAATTATAACAAATATAAAATGCTACAAAACAATTTAACAGACAGTCGAATTGACAACCCTTCAATTTTCTTTTCATGTGCTCTCCAAATATTGTAAAAAGCTACCCCATTTCTGATTAAAAGTATGGGTGGAGTCCTGAAGTCTTGCCAACATGCGTTCACATGATGCAGTAGAAGTCATCAGTTCAATCCGATCCTTAAAACAGGGAGTATCTGAGTTCTTCCAATTTCGCAGCACCAGTCTCTCAGCAATAATACATCCTGCGATGACTAGCCCAGCCTGAGCTTTAGATATTCTGTTCTGTAAAGTGGATGTATCACCAAGAAGACAGACTCTTGTGGAATAAGGTAAAGGTTGTCCCAGCCATTTCTCTAGGTTTTGAATAACTCTTGTCCAGAATGGAGCCACCATATGACAGCTCCACTTTACATGTAAAAAAAAGTGCCCCTAGAATGACCACATTTCCAACAGTGGTTATTTTTCATTAATCCTATTCTTTGCAGTATTACTAGGGTCCAGTAATATTGATTAATTATCTTGTAATGTATGAGTTTACTCCTAACATCTCTCACAGTACCCCCTATACCAGAAACTACTGCCTCTCATTCCCCCTCTTGAAATTCCACCTCCAGGTCTTTCTCCCAAATAATTCTTAAATGATCACTTTATAGATACATGTTATTTCCAGCAATCTTATAAACAAAATATGTGGTTTGCACCGACTCTGGCATATTTAGAAACCCTAATAAAACACTTTCTTCTGCTCCTGGCTTATATCCCACGGATCTTATACTACTATGCAGCTGTATATATTTCCAGAAATCCCCTTTATCTAATAGATTGAATTTGTCTTTCATGAAATGAATACAGTGCCCCTTGTCCATATAAATCATCAACTGTTTTCAGGCTTTTAATCACTGCTCTCTTGTTAAAGTATTCAATAAATGGATTCCATATTACATGGAAATTCTTTGTTTTATTTTTTAGGGAAAGCCTTGGCTTCTTAAGTTGCAGACAAAACACGACATCCTTTATTAGTGTGGAGCAGGGGTCACCAACATGGTGCCCGCGGGCACCAGGTAGCCCGCGAGGATCACATGTGTTGCCCACAGGCCTGTTCTAAAAAGTAGCTCACCATAGCGCCACTTACCAGTAAGCTTCATCTAATATAGAAGTAATCATTTAAAAACGTAAATATTTGCATAGATATATAAAAATAAAGTGTTGCACATTGATATATTAAATACAGGGTATTTCCTACCCTGTTAAATCATTGTTGATAACTTTTGTGAGATCATTAACATGATCAATGTCTTCACATGGATGAATATTATTAATTATTACCAAAAACATAAAGTATAATTAAAAGTAAATTGAGCAAATTTGTTATTTGAGAAGTGTTTATCAAACTGGTAGCCCTCCACATTAATCGGTACCCAAGAAGTAGCTCTGAGTTTCATAAAGGTTGGTTACCCCTGGTGTGGAGCAACGTGGAGGATCTTTTCGTTTCCAATTTAGTAAAATCAGTTTACGTGCTAAAATGGTTATAAATATAATCACTGTATGCTGATTATTAGATAAATCTGCATCATCACTGACACCAAATATAACTAAAATAGGCCCAGGGTGTATTTGTCCTCCCACAACTTCTGATATTAATGTGATTCTCATTTTACCCTGAATTGTGCAGCTCTACTATATAGCACACTAAAAAAACAGTATTCGAGCCAAGTAGTATGTCCGAATTCATAGAATTCGAGAAGCAGTATGTGAGAAGTACCCTGATGACCTACTACTTCCAGCGAGATTCTGAAGTGCGCATCCGATGCACGCTATGCTATCCCATGATGCACCGTGAGAGAATTCTTAAATGGGAGTGAAGTGATGCAGCTGATGCGGGTAGGTCATTTGATGATGACAAAAATGGCAGATGTTGTACATCCGAGTTCTCACATTCATACTGTACACAGTTTTCTAGTACATTTAAATTCAAATGCATTACCTACTATGTAGTAGGCGATTTTGGACGGTCATTGTATTGCAGTGATTTGTTCTGTAGACAATGGAAGGGGGCTAATAATATTGACCTTAAAATGGTTTATTAAAAATAATAATTGCTTATATTCTAGCCAAAATAAAACAAATCAGACTTTCTCCAGAAGAAAAAACGTTATAGGAAATACTGTGAAAAATTCCTGAATCTGTTAAACATCAATTGGGAAATATTTGAAAAAGAAAGAAAATAAGGCTAATAATTCTGACTTCATCTGTATATAAAGTTTTTTTGTTTTGTTTTTTGCTGAAAATGTCATGTAAATGGCCAATTAGTCCAAGCAAGTCTGTCATATTTGTGTGTCTTATTTGTTTTATCTGCCTTTCAGCTATATTAGAAGAGCGAGTCCTTCGGCTGCTTTTGCCTTCGCAGCCGAATGCACTGGTGTATTTGCCTCACCTGAAAGAGCACAAGGACAGTCTGAAACCCATCGTTCACCTGGGCAGACGACGCAAGGGAGGTCTGTCAAACATTTGCATTTTTGTGTTTGTTTTGCAATGCAGAAATTTGGCATACTGTGTAAAAGAGATTCAACATAGAACAGACTTGCCTAAATCACACTGTCCTGTATCTATTGCTCCCCTAAACATTTACATCAGCATTTGAAATATTAGCATAATCCCTTGAAGGCATATGCAAAGGAAGAAGGTGAGGTTTCTTTGAATTGCAGTGTTGTCATCGTGATGTACACATGCTGTGGTGGGGTTTAATGCAAAACCTCACCACTGTGAAACATTTTGCTGTCGTTGTGCTTGAAAAAAGTTGGTCTTAAATTATTGCATTAAAGAGTTTATTCGGTTTATTTCTGGTTGTGAATTGCATTATGGGAAGTTGATCTCTGCTATGTCGTCTTTTTGATGCTGAAAATTCAACTCTACAGTTTAACAGAGTAACTTTTACTGACATTTTGGTAGTTTGAAATAATATAATGCAGTGGTTCTCAAACTGTGGTAAGTGTACCACTAGTGGTACACAAGCTTCCTTGTAGTGGTACGCGGAGGAATCGCTAAATAAATAAAGAAAAAGAAAAATGAACACAATTTTAACCCTTTAACATGTTTGATAACACAGATGTGATCAGTAAATTGATTTTAATAGACTAAACCTTTTATTTTATTTTCAATTTTCCAATGTTTGTTATGTATTCTATCATTTGAAGCTAATGCGCAGTAAGCAGATCTAATTTCTAAAAAAAAAAATTTATCCAATTCGAATTTTTAAAATACATGTTAATGTTTAGATTTCAAAGATATACAAATAACTCATTTGTACACACAACTTATATTTCAAAATTTATCAAAAAGAGATAATGAATATGATGACATATAGCCTATATTTATGAGGTCCAAGCAACATTTCAAGGTTTTGATGAATAGGATACTTAATAATAAAACTTTACATTTAAGTACAGCAGTTTTCTTTTTACTTTTCAAGAACAGTGACAATGGTTAAAGTGGCTGACAATTATAAATATGCATAATAATAGTAATTAATCTGCCTTGTTTTTGAACTGTGCAGAGCTTTAGCTGCTTAATTAAGTCAACTACACTACTGTATTTTAATACCGGTCGTTATGGTGGTACGTGAAGAGACAGTTTTTTTCTGAGGTGGTACTTGGTAAAAAAAGTTTGAGAACCACTGATATAATGCATAAGAAATAATGGAGAAATACGTCTGTGAAATTACAGAAAATGTGCTGGCAGTTTATTACAACATTTCTGTAGTGCAATATACAACACCAAACCAAATAATATAGCCATAGATATATACATATGATATATAGATATAGATATGTGTATATGTATATATATATATATATATATATATATATATATATATATATATATATATATATATATATATATATATATATATATATATATATATATATATATGTATCTATGTAAGTATATATATATATATATATGTATCTATGTAAGTATATATATGTATATATATATATATATATATATATATATATATATATATATATATATATATGTATGTGTATATATATATATATGTATGTATATATATATATGTATGTATATATATATATATGTATGTGTATATATATATATATATGTATGTATATATATATATGTATGTATATATATATATATGTATGTGTATATATATATATATATGTATATATCTATGTAATATAGCTCTTATAAAAGTCTCTACATAAAAGTCTCTTTTTAAAACTTTTCAAGGTTAAAATTTGAAAGATTAAGCTCTCATAATGCAATTCAAATGCATAAATAAAAGTTTTTTTAATATTTATGGATAGTTTACAGATATTACGGATTTATTTATGACTAATTTGTGGATCGTTTTTTACAATGTAGTTATAAATTAAATTAAACAAACAAATAAATAAATAAAGATGATGATGGTAACCAAAAGCAAATATATCATGCATATTAACTTCTGAATGCATTGCAAGCCCTGCAAATCTAATGTTATATACGCAGTTGAAGTCAGAATTATTAGCCCCCCAATATCAGTTATTAGAGATAATAACTCATCTCTAATAACTGATTTATTTTATCTTTGCCATGATGACAGTAAATAATAATTGACTAGATATTTTTCAAGATACTTCTATACAGCTTAAAGTGACATTTAAAGGCTTAACTAGGTTAATTAGGTTAACTGGGCAGGATAGGCTAATTATGCAAGTTGTCGTATAATGATGGTTTGTTCTGTAGGTTTGAAAAAATATAGCTTAAAGGGGCTAATAATTTTGTACTTAAAATATTTTTTAAAAAAGTAAAAACTGCTTTTATTCTACCCGAAATAAAACATATAAGACTCTCTCCTGAAGAAAAAATGTTATCAGACATACTGTGAAAATTTCCTTTTTCTGACAAACATAATATGGGAAATATTTAAAAAAGAGAAAAAAATCAAAGAGGGCTAATAATTCTGACTTCAACTGTATGTGTGTGTGTGTGTGTGTGTGTGTGTGTGTGTGTGTGTGTGTGTGTGTGTGTGTGTGTGTGTGTGTGTGTGTGTGTGTGTGTGTGTGTGTGTGTGTGTGTGTGTGTGTGTGTGTGTGTGTGTGTGTGTGTGTGTGTGTGTGTGTGTGCGCTCATATATATATATATATCCTATCTAACCAACAGGTTATTTGACTGTATTTGAACACTGTAATGCAATCACCATAGGAAGACAAGCTGACACTCGGTTTTAACTGTTCACACAGTGTCTATGGTGTTCGGCGTGCCCACCGTTCACAGGCAGAAACAGAGTTATCTAGTGAACACACTCCAATCTCTGCTTTTTGACCTTTCCACTGCACAGAAGAAAGATATTGTCATTGTAGTCTTTGTTGCTGAGGTAACTTTTGAACCCTTGTGCTCTTTGCTCTCTTAAATCACTTCTGGCTTTATCTCTTTTATTGCTCTGGAAAGGTTTACATGGGTTTATGATATTACACCAGGGTTTTATTTTGCTTTTAACCTCTCTGTTTGCTTGGGTTTCATGGTGCATTTCTGTAGTTTTCTTTCTTTTTTTTTGTAATACTTTTTATTTAAGTAAAATAAATAAAAAATTATTTTATTTTTTTTTAAAAAGCACCTGTTTTACCCCTTTTACAAGATAGTCTCCAGAATGTGTCTGTTAAGTTTCCGCTCAAAATACCCATCATATAATTTATCATATCATCCAGAATCTGCCCATGTTGGTGTCTGAGTACAGTGTAGCTGTTTTTGTAGCCTGTAGCTTTAAATACAGATAAGCTGCTTCTCTCCGCCCACCGTTCCCACGTGAGTGTCTGCTTCTCCTGCGTGGGCCTGTTCACACATACACACCTTTCCGAAAAATTGCCGGTAATTTTCCGGAAAGGTCTGTATGTGTGAAAGGGGCTATAGGCTGTCATCATATTCACACAAAAATGATTTTTGATAAACCTTGAAATATACATAGCATGTACATATGACATATTTGATTCCTCCGCGTACCACTAGAAGGAAGCCCGTGTACCACTAGTGGTGCACATACCACAGTTTGAGAACCAGTGCTCTAGATTTTTGTCTGTTTGTTTCATCTTTGTTCCTCTCCTTAATGGTGCACTTTCTACGGGTCACTAATATCTTTGACTGTTTTTTCAGGTTCTTCTCTATTCTTGTTTTTGAATGAAAACACCTAATGATTATTTACATTACGCACTACTGTTAAAAAAGTTTGGGGTTGGTTGGTTGGTTGAATAAAATGTTTTCGAAAGGGGCCAGTTTCGCTTATTAATATCAAAAATAGAGCTCAAAGCTGTCATTTTAATATGTTAATTTTCCTCAGCTTAGTCCCTTATTTATCTGCCAACTGGCCCAGCCAGGACTCAAACCAGCGACCTTCTTGCTGTGAGGGGACAGTGCAAACCACTGAGCCACCGTGCCGACAACTGTAATATTTATTCATTCATTCATTTTCTTTTTGGCTTAGTCCCTTTATTAATCCGGGGTCGCCACAGTGGAATGAACCACGCATGTTTTTACGCAGCGGATGCCTTTCCAGCCGCAACCCATCTTTGGGAAACATCCATACACACTCATTTACATTCATACACCACGGACAATTTAGCCTACCCAGTTCACCTGTACCGCAGGTCTTTGGACTGTGGGGGAAACCGGAGCACCCGGAGGAAACCCACGCGAATGCAGGGAAAACATGCAAACTCAACACAGAAATTCCAACTGACCCAGCCGAGGCTTGAACCAGTGACCTTCTTGCTGTGAGGCGAAAGTACTACCTACTGCGTGACCAAAACTGTAATATTGTGAAATAATGACAAACATGTAATTTTCCCAAAGATGGGTTGAGGCTGGAAGGGCATCCGCTGCGTAAAAACTTGTTGGATGATTTGGCGGTTCATTCCGCTGTGGCGACCCAAGATTATTAAAGGGACTAAGCCGATAAGAAAATGGATGAATGAATGAAACATGTAATATGTAATTATTTTACCATCATTACTCTGGTCCAGGGGTGGGCAAACTCGGTCCTGGAGGGCCGGTGTCCTGCAGAGTTTAGCTCCAACACTAATCAAACACACCTGTACATACTAATTACTGTCTTCAGGATCATAGATATATTCACAAGATATCGCATAAGCACTCGAAGCATGCGCCAGTAGCGCCGCCACATTTGTACAGTGCTCCCAGGACAAATGTTATTCAACCGCACTAGTCAAGACCAAAGGCAGTGTGAAGATGCTTGATTTTAGCACTGTGTAGGGGTGTTGTAATAAACAAACGAAGCACAAAGGCAGAACCCCTTAGAAAATTGACTTTTGCATTATAGGTCCCCTTTAAATATTTAATTAATTTAATCTATCCTTAACCTCTGCTCCCAAACTTTGCAACAGTAGTGTTCAATTTAAATTGAATACAATTATTTAATTAATATGTATGTTTGTTTTCCCTTTTAGACTAATCCAGCGTTTGTAAATTCTGTTGTACAGAGTGTACAGGACAAGTGAGTATCTCGTTATTAATTACTCATACTCGCTTCATTAGAGATATTTGCATATTTCTACATACTCACAGTCATGTTCAGTCTCCCAGATGCCGTCAGTTCTGGAGTGATTGAGGTGATCTCTCCGTCTCCTCACTTTTACCCAGACTTCAATAATCTGAAGGAAACTTTTGGAGATCCCAAGGAGCGAGTCAAGTGAGATAATTACCTGTGCTGAGTTGTGCAAATGCTTTTAAGTAATTGCAATTCGATGATGTTAATGTGAAGTTTATTCTGTTCACAGATGGAGGACCAAGCAGAATCTTGACTACAGCTTCCTCATGCTGTATGCACAGTCTAAGGGCACCTATTATGTTCAGGTACTGCCAATATACAACTTATCTCTCTATCTGTCTGCCTGTCTGCCTGTCCCTCCTTCGTTTCATCTATCTATTTATCTATCCATCTGTCTATCTGTCTATCTATCTATCTATCTATCTATCTATCTATCTATCTATCTATCTATCTATCTATCTATCTATCTATCTATCTATCTATCTATCTATCTGTCTGTCTGTCTGTCTGTCTGTCTGTCTGTCTGTCTGTCTGTCTGTCTGTCTGTCTGTCTGTCTGTCTGTCTGTCTATCCGTCTGTCTGTCTATCTATCTATCCGTCTGTCTGTCTGTCTTTCTATCCTTTGATCTATCCATCTATCTTTCTTGTTGTTATGTTGTTGCTATTATTAGTTGTCCCCACATTTTTCCTCTCTCCTTTTTCTCTTTATTTCTTTTCATTTATTTACCCTTCTTTATTATGTCTCTCAGAATTCTATTAATATTCATAATCAACTCTCCCTGCTTTTTTCTATACACCTAGACACCTGAACACACATGCATGAATAATGATATATATATATATATATATATATATATATATATGTATGTATACATACGTGTGTGTGTGTGTGTGTGTGTGTGTGTGTGTGTGTGTGTGTGTGTGTATATATATATATATAAAAATTTATATATATATCATTATTCATGCATGTGTGTTCAGGTGTCTAGGTGTGTGTGTGTGTATATATATATATATATATATATATATATATATATATATATATATATATATATATATATATATATATATATATATTAGGGCTGTAACAATACACGATATGAAATCAAAATCGCGACACTCAGATCTACGATCCTGTGTCGCGATGTGATAAGGGAGAATCGCGACACACCCCGTGACTACCTTTCCAATAACGTCACGCGGGCCTGCAAAAGTTGAGCTAATTAACACTTTTTTCGTTCGACATTACAAGCACTGCTCCGTTTAAGCCCTCGCAATATTTAGCCGGTAGAGCTCTATATTAAGGGACCGTCTGAATGTGTCAGGAATATCAAAAACAAAACCAACTTAACCCCGCTTGACAACCGACAAAGCCAGAAGCATTGCAAATGCTGTCAAAGCGGCCGGATTTTCAGCGCATATACGATGATTTGCTCACACTGTTAATGTGGCTGCGCAGAGAGGGATGGGCGTTCACCAGATGTCAGGTAACAGCGCTAACGTTTCTGTAACCGTGCTGTGCGCTTTCTGTTTGAACCTTTGGGAGTGCTGACTGACAGGTGCGTGAGGTCAGAAAACACGACGAAGCTTTCAGTTAAAATAAACACAGTTTCTATAGTTATACTTTATTTAGAGATAAAGGTATATGGCTCTGCATAATCACTCTATCTTGATGGAGTTTATAGCCGTTTCACTTTATTTCAGGACGCATTAATGCCACTCTGAAGGTCTAATCGCTGTTTTAAGTTATCCAGAGCTGTATGAAATACAAATACAAATCTTGAATATCACAATAGTATTAAATATTACAATTGTAACACAGACAGCTACACTTTTGCTCAATCGATACCCAGCTGATTAAGTCGTTTCATAAGAGGACCGCGCCTCTTTTTTCCTTGTCAACATAAAGGCAGTGAGGTGCGCCTTGTTTTCAGCCCCTTGTTTAACTGTAAGGCATACTTAATTTGCGGGACGATAACGTGTAACCCGTGCCTACAGACACATTTGCCAAAGAAGCAAAATGGAAGATAAAAAAATTGCTGTTTGATACAGACCTGTTGATGCTTAACCAGCGCTTATGTTGACCTGGATCTGCATCATAAACGCAACAAATAGGCTTTACTTTTTATTTTACAGCATATAAAGCATGTACGCAGATTAATGCAATATCATATTTAAACAACAAAACTGTTTACAAAAAGTCTACATTTGCGCGCATTTTTGTTGTCTTTTCATCACGCAGCGCGCACACTTGAACCGCGAGGGAGAGAGAGGAAACCATAGGCTATATCAGGACATAACCTTTAAAATAATGATTTCTATTAAAAATGTAAAAGGTTTTGTGATTATAATAATAACAGCGGGGCATTAAATAAATGCATATTTTCCATGGAGCGAGACATTTGAGGAAGTCTGCGATTTTTATTTGATGGAAGAAAAAAACATACGATTGGGAAAAAAAGCCCATGCCGGTTATTAAAAAGAATCAGTCAGTATTTTCGTTTTGTAATATAAATTAATTATTTAAGTGAAAATAATTTAGGGCAGTCCTATTTATTTTATTCATTTTATTTAGATTATTCTGCTCTTCTGTGCTAAACACTGCAGGTGCGTGAAGATGCTCTGTTGTTCTGTTCTGTTATTAATATGCTAGCATATAAAAATAAATCAGTATGTCAGACACAAAATAGACACATCAATTTGTTTAATATAAAATTATTAGTAATCTGACCAGTTAACCGTTAATAACCGATTAATGAGCGGCGGTTGTCGGTTAGCAAAATTAACGAAATGAGCATCCCTAGTAGCTATTTAATTTACTTTTTCTATGTAAGAGAACTTGATTGAAAAATAATTTTCAACATGCTTGAACCATCTAGACAATGGAGTTTAGTTCTGTTTGGTTTTCCAACAGTAATTTGTTACAAAGAAAACAGAAGTGATATAGCTTTGGCTATTTATTTATTTTATATATGGCTATTTATATTGTTAATAATTTGCATAGTTAATATTGTTCTTTGATGTTTCGTTTATAAAGATTTTTCAAATGTTATTTAATAAAAAATAGTTTTAAAAATCATTTTTTTCCCACCCCACACGAAAAAAAAAAATCGTGATACGAACCGAATCGTGGGTTTGGTGTATCGTTACAGCCTTAATATATATATATATATATATATATATATATATATATATATATATATATATATATATATATATATATACACACGCACACACATATACATATATACACATATACATATATACATATACAAAAAACATACACACACACACACATATATATATATATATATATATATATATATATATATATACATATATATATATATATATATATATATACATACACACACACACATATACATATATACACATATACATATATACATATACAAAAAACACACACACACATATATATATATATATATATATATATATATATGTATATAAATATATATGTATATATATATGTGTGTGTGTGTGTGTGTGTGTGTGTGTGTGTGTGTGTGTGTGTGTGTGTGTTTTTGTACTCTTGAATTGTCATGAATCATGATTATGATACAGTTTTGTGGATGTGTTGTTTCAGCTTGAGGATGATATAGTAGCGAAACAAGGATTCTTTGAGACCATGAAAACATATACAGATAATGTGCTTACAGAAGAGTGGCTTTATTTGGAGTTTTCCCAGCTGGGATTCATTGGTCAGTGTCTTCAAGTATATTTCTGTTGATTTATGTGCAGTATTATTACAGAATAACCTGTTCTACCGCTTTTGTTTGAACAGTTGTTTCGTTTCGTGCACCGTTCTCTTGTTTGTACACCTGCTTTAGTGTAAAATAGTGGTTATTTATACATGCAAATAACTTTACAGCAGTGATGATAAGAGCTTTTATCAGTCAATGTAAAGAGGCTCAGAAATGGATGAGGAAATATGAGCTCTCGCAGTTAGAGCTGCTAGAATTAATTTATTTAAATAGTCTGGTAAATCAGCCATAGGTGACTTTCACCTTCCTTATTTATGCAAAATTTACATCTCTCATACTATTTACACATGATGTTTAAACTTAAACTAGTAAATAGACTAAAAATAGACTAAAATAGTCTATTTTAAAATAAATATGTGATACTATATACACATGCTTTGTATAGCCAAACTAAAAAATATATTAAAATAGAGTAAAATAAATAGACTAATATAGTCTGTTAAATAAGCTAGATGACTCTCAGCTCTCTTATTTATGCTAAATATAAATCTATAACACTCTTTACACATGCTTTTTACACCTAAACTAGTAAATAGATTAAAATAGGGAAAAATAGTCTAATAATCTGTTAAATAAGCTAGATGACTCGCAGCTCCCTTGTTTATGCTAATTATAAATCTATAATGCTCTTTACACATTTTACACCTAAACTTGTAAATAGATTAACATAGACTAATATAAATACACTAATATAATCTGTTAAATAAGCTAGATGACTCGCACCTCCCTTATTTATGCTAAATGTAAGTCTATGATGCTGTTTACACATGCTTTTTGCAAATAAACTAGTAAATAGATTAACATAGACTAATATAAATAAACTAATATAGTCTTTTAAATAAGCAAGATGACTCTCAGCTCCCTTATTTATGCTAAATATAAATCTATAATGCTCTTTACACATGCTTTTTGCACCTAAACTAGTAAATAAATTAAAATAGAAGAAAAATAGACTAATAGTCTGTTAAATAACCTAGATGACTAGCAGCTCCCTTATTTATGTTAAATATAAATATGTGATACTAAATACACATGCTTTGTATAGCCAAACTTGTAAATAAACTAAAAATTGACTAAATAGTTTAATACTGTAAATCAGCTAGATGACTCTCAACTCCCTTGTTTATGCTTAATATAAATCTATAACACTCTTTACACATGCTTTTTACACTTAAAGTAGTAAATAGATTAACAAAGACTAAATAAATAGACTAATATAGTCTGTTAAATATCCTAGATGACTCTCAGCTCCCTTATTTGTGCTAAATTTAAATCTATAATGCTCTTTACACATGATTTTTACACTTAAACTAGTAAATAAATGAACATAGACTAAAATAAATAGATTAATATAGTCTGTTAAATGGGCTAGATGACTTTCAATTCCCTTATTTATGCTAAATATAAATATGTGATGCGATATACACATGCTTTGTATAGCCAAACTAATAATTAGACTAAAAATAGACTAAATTGTTTTATAAATCAGCTAGATGACTCTCAGCTCCCTTATTTATGCTTAATAAAAGTCTATGATGCTTTTTACACTTAAACTAGTAAATAGATTAACATAGATTAAATAAATAGACTAATATATTCTGTTAAATAAGCTAGATGACTCGCAGCTCCCTTATTTATGCTAAATATAAGTCTATGATGCTCTTTACACATGCTTTTTACACTTAAACTAGTAAATAGATTAACATAGACGACAAAAATTAAACTAATAGTCTGTTAAATTAGCTAGATGACTCACACCTCCTGTATGTATGCTAAATGTAAGTCTATGAGACCATTTACACATGCTTTTTACACTTAAACTAGTAAATAGATTAACATAGACTAATATAAATAGAGTAATATAGTCTGTTTAATATCCTAGATGACTCTCGGCTCCCTTATTTATGCTAAATACAAATCTATAATGCTATTTACACATGCTTTTTACACTTAAACTAGTAAATAGATTAACATAGACTAAAATAAATAGAGTAATACAGTCTAAGTAAGCATGAAGACTCTCAGCTTCCTTATTTATGCTAAATATAAATATGTGATACCATTTCCACATGCTTTTATGCACTTAAACTAGTAAATAGATAAACATAGACTAAAATAAATAGACTAATATAGTCTGTTAAATAAGCTAGATGACTCGCAGCTCCCTTATTTATGCTAAATATAAATATTTGAAACTATATACACATGCTTTGTATAGCCATATAGTCTAAAAAAATGGACTAGAGATAGGCTAAAATGGTCTGTTAAATCATCAAGGTGACTTTCAGCTTCTTCATTCATATGATACTATGCTTTTTACAAGTTACCTATTATAAATAGATTAGTAATAGACTACAGGAGTCTAAAATTATCTGTTAAATCAGCTATGTGACTTTCAGCTTCCTTATTTATGCTAAATATACATCTGTTGTACTATTTACACAGTCTTGTGTTTGTGTACACATGTTTATACTCAAACTAGTAATTAGACTAAAAATATATTAAAATGAATAGACAAAAATAGTCTGTTAAATAAGCTAGATGACTCTCGGATCTCTTATTTATACTAAATATAAATCTGTGATGCTATACACAAGTAAATAGACTAAATAAATTGAAATCCATTCTCGATCCCCGGGTCTGACGGGAGCACTTTTAGCTTAGCTTAGCATAGATAATTGAATCAGATTAGACCGTTAGCATTTCTCTCAAAAATGAGTTTTGATATATTTTCTATTCAAATCTTAATTCTTCTGTAGTTACATTAGGTACTAAGACCAGCAGAAAAGGAAAAGTTGCTATTTTCTAGATCGATTAGGGCTTGGAGCTGTACTCGTTGGAGTAATGTCTGTACTCTGGAGTAATAATCAAGGAGCTTATGATGCCCTACGATGACTGCAGCAGGCGCAATGATATTACGCATCGCCTGAAAATCAATATAACAAACATGACCACCTGCTTGCTCAGGGAGTGTGTGTTGGTTGAAAGTTAGCGAACTGGGGACTATTTTCAGGCACTGCGTAATATCATTGCACCTCCTGCAGCCATCGTAAGCTAGCAAACTGGCTTGATTCTTACACCGGAAGGAGAGTATAGTTCCTAGCCATATTGATCAAGAAAAAAGCAGCTTTTCTATTCATTTTTCTTTGGTCTGTTAAGTACAGAGAGGTCAAGCTTGAAATGGGAAAATAATCAAAACTCTTTGGTAATTTTTGAGTTGATGCTAATGGTGTAATCCGATTAATGATTTAAGCTCAGCTAAGCTAAAATGCTCCGCTCAGACTCCGAGATCAGCTGAATGTATTTAAAAACTTTTTTAAAAACTCAATTGTTTAACTCTAGAGTTGTAAAATAAGTCTATTTCAAAACAGTTGTGGAGTGCTCCATTAAATGTATGGTAAAAATCCCTTTTTCTGTCCCTGCATGAGTTCTCATATTGTGCTGTACATTCTAGGCAAGCTTTTCCGCTCGTCAGATCTGCCAATAATTGTGGAGTTCATCCTGATGTTCCACAGAGACAAGCCCATCGACTGGCTGCTCGATCACTTCCTGTGGGTTAAAATGTGTAACCCAGAGAAAGACGCGGTAAGTTTTAAAGGGCACCTAGTGTACCCCTTTTTAAAGATTTATTATTAATATTATGGTTCTGAGTGTGCCAGTTTAGGTTCAGTTTAAAACACAGTTAAATTTTTTTTATTATAATGTGTTAAAAAGTGTCATGTTAGGGGTGTGTACACAGCTCGCTGTTTAAGGGGTGTGTTGCTTCACATGAAAATTAGTTTCCAACATAACAAGGGGGCGGAGCCAAGATCTCCCATGCTTTGTGTATGGCAACAGACAGGCAGACAGAGAGAAGCAACATGAGTGAGAGGACCAGCATTCAGCCGTACATGTACAACTCGGACACAGACCAAGCAGAGAGTACACAATCATTTGTGTCTTCGTAAAGTTTTACAGCCAACTGTATGCTAGTTTAAAGTTCGGAGCTTGTACACTGAGACTAATAACAACGCACACTGAATTAACTTTGACTGAGGCTATAACTAAAGGGCGTCACACACCGGATGCACAGCTCAGAGCCGCGTCACGGCACACCAGACATGCACGTTTGCATGTTTTTTTTAAATTAAACTATTCAGATGGCACGGTAGAAATATGAACAGTGTTCTGAGTCACGGCTGAGCACCGCAGACAGGTGTGTACCCTGATAGAAACCCATGTTTACAATTCTAAAATGCATGGCTCTGCACGTCGCTGAGCGGCTCTTTTGGTGTGCGACCTGCTTAAGGCAAGTTCATTATTTCCAATGGAGGGACATGCATATGAGGCAACGCGCTCGCACTTTCTAGCTGCACCTACTGAAGATGGCCGGGAGCTTCTGTTACCGCGGGAAATGCAAACAGCTGAAGTGTAAGGAAGATGCAATGAAAAGTACACAGGTTTGCAAACCCACCTTAAGTTACAAACAATGGCGCTGATGAGAGCGATCATGTGGTGAATGTTAATCTTGTGTTGAGCCCAATGAGCCTTACATCTAAAAATAGAGCAAGGGTGTTTCTTTGGTGACATCGCTTTGACTCACATGCTGAAAATGGCGGATGTAAAACAACAAATTGAGGATGGTGATGCGATTCAGTCATTATCAGTGGGCGGGGGGACCGCACTCCTACGTCAAGTTGCGGTCGATCTAAAAAACGCTTCAATTGGTCCACCGTTTTTATGTTGTTAAATTTAAAAAAAAAAGGACTGGGTGTGTTTATATCACCCCAATATGATGGTCTATACACTTTACCTACACACTAGCTGTCTGTCCAAACAGCTTGAAAAGTAGATTTTTCACCATAGGTGCCCTTTAATATAATATTTAAAGGAGTCTTGGACTGTCCTAATTTAAAGTCCACTTATATTATCAGCATTTTTGATCAAAATTTAGAAGTAATATTGTCTCTCGTTTTGACTCCTCATCTGAACTGAAATTGTCAACTCAGAAGTACATGCCCACTGGTCTGATTGGCTAACAGTTTTTAATATTTAAATATTTTTAAACGTTTGATAGTAGATTTGTTTGTCCATCGATGTAAATTCTACATGTATTGACAACCTACATCACATTCATAGATGGACACACTGCTTTAATTTAAGTTTGTTTATTTGATTGATTGATTGATTGATTGATTGATTGATTGATTGTAATTTAAGTGTCGTTCAAATGATTTAAGTTTGAATCGATGGGCGGAGCTAACAGTTAATGCTATAGAAGTGTACATTAATCTTATTTTGTGGAGGCGGAGTTTAGCACATTATTATGTAATAGTTGTTATTTACTGTCTTGAGCAGGGGTCACCAATCTCGTTCCTGGAGGTCTGGTGCCCTGCAGGGTTTAGCTCCAACTTGCCTCAACACACCTGCCTGGCTGTTTCAAGTATACCTAAGACCTTGATTAGCTTGTTCAGGTGTGTTTAATTAGGGTTGGAGCTAAAATCTGCAGGACACCGGACCTCCAGGAACAAGTTTGGTGATCCCTGGTCTACAGTATACATTAGTGAGCGGGACTAAACAGGCAGTGATCTACTAGTAGGCGTTGATTTTCTTCCATAGAGTTTAAATACATGTAATAAATGTGTTATTTACAGATTTTGGTGTGAATTGGCTAGTGGGGTTAAATGGACAATAATGTAAAAGTGGGCGTTCATGTATCTGTAGGCAGAGTTTAGCCACAATATTATTATAAATATATTATTTAATAGTCCTTATTTACTGACTATAGTGTGAATTGGTGGGTGCAGCCCATTATTATTAATTAACCCTAGAAACTATTGTATCACAGTGTTAATTTTTACAGCTATTTTTGATTTAGCTTTAGACTTATTATTTATTAATCATAGTCACTTTTTAGTCTTTGTAGTTTTATTATGTACTATATCACACTATTATGTAATATAGTGATTATTTATTGACTACAATGTAAATCAGTAGGAGGGGCTAACAGGTAGGGATGTTGAAGTGGGTGTTGAATTTCTTTTGTTGTGGAAGATTTTAGCCATATTAATAATAGTTGTTTTTTTACACACTACAGTGTGAATCGGTAGGCTGGGATAGCAGGCAGTAAGTGGGCGTTAATCTTCGTTTATGGAGGCGGGGTTTATCTACACTATCATGTTTTAACAGAGAGGCTTCAATATATGTCCCTTAAGACTAAGTTCTGAAACTTTCAGTACATGATGTTTTTATAGTACAATTATCTTAAACGTCAAAAAGATCAAAGATATTTAGATTTCTTTGTCATTGGTTTAAATCTTTGCACTTAGAAACACTGCAGTAATGAGAAGGCCCGACTGAAGAGAACCCACAAACCCTCCCTGTTTCAGCATGTCGGTCTGCATTCCTCTCTGCCCGGTAAAATACAAAACCTGAGGGTAAGAAAAACTTCTTCCTGCATGCCGTTTTCATGTATATGTATATATTAGGGTTTTGTTTACTAAAATGGAAACAACTGAATGTTGTTTGCTTAATAATAAGCATTAGTATGTTATTATTTACAGTAGCTAATATACTCCATCGTTAGGACAAAAAACACAAGGCACAGTCAAGGTCTTATTCAGGGTTTTTTAATGGGAAATACATCCTTTTAAGTCCTTTAAAAGTGCAGGTGTTACTAATTATTAGGGGGATTCCTAAACTAATGTGTTTTGTTAGTTGTAAAGTAACACATGGTGACTTCTATATATATATTATATTTGAAAATATTGAGAATATTATTTATAATATTGAGAAATATGTGAAAATGTATAAAAATTAACATGACAACTAATCATTTAGTTTTTATAAATAACAATAGTTTTTGGTTAAAAATAAACCTGTTTTTATTTATTTTTATTTAATTTAATTTCATTTCATGACTGACTTATTACTTTCTGACTTGACCTATTTATTTACTGATTGACTTACTGACTTATTTACTTACGTACTGACTGACTTACTCACTTATTTACTTACTGACTGACTTATTTACTTACTGACTGACTTACTCATTTATTTACTTACTGAGTTTACTTACTGACTGACTTATTTACATACTGACTGACTTACTGACTTATTTACTTACTGAATTATTTACTTATTAACTTTACTTACTTACTGACTGACTTATTGACATTCTGACTTACTGACTTCTTTACTTTACTTATTGACTGACGTGACTTATTTACTTACTGACTTACTGATTTACTGACTTATTTATTTACTGACTTTCTGACTTTCTTTCTCCCTTACTGACTGACTTCCTTACTCACTCACTGACTTACTTATTGACTTACTGACTTACAGTACTTTTCTGACTTTACTTACTGACTTTTTTACTTACTGACTGACTTATTTACTTAACTTACTGACTGACTTACTGACTCACAGACTTACTGACCTACTGTTTTTCTTCTTCCCTTACTGACTGACTTCCTTACTGACTTACTTTTTGACTTACCGACTCACTTACTAACTGACCTACAGTACTTTACTTTCTTTACTTACTGACTTACTGACTTTCTTACTGACTTATCTACTGACTTACTTCACTTACTTTTCCTACCGACTGACTTCCTTACTGACTTCCTTACTGAATATCTACTGACTTACTGACCTTTTGATTTACTGACTTATTTACTTACTCATTAACTGACATATTTACTTACTGGCTTACTGACTGACTTACTGACTTATTTAACGTTACTGGCTTACTGACTGACTTACTGACTTACCAATTTACTGACTGACTTATTTACTTACTGACATACTGACTGACAGACAGACAGACTTATTTAAATACTGACTTACTTGCTGACTAACTGACCGACTTAACTTACTGACTTCACTTACTGACTTATTTACTTACTGACTGACTTACTGATGTCCTTACTGACTCACTTACTGACTTATTTACTAGCTGACTTACTTTTCTGACTGACTGACTGACTCACTGACTTACTTAATTACTTACTTTACTTACTGGCTGACTGACTAAGTTTAGTTTCTGACTTATTTAGTTACTGACTTACTTACAGACTTATTACCTAATAACTTACTGACTTTCGGACATACTATCTGACTTACTTCTTTACTTATATACTTGTTTCCTTACAGGATAAAGATTTTGGGAAGCAGGTGCTTTTTAAAGGCCACTCAAACCCATCTGCAGTTCTCAGCACCACCCTGGAGCAATATCAGACTCACTCTCTGGAAAGAGCTTATAACGGAGAGGACTTCTTCTGGGGTCTCACACCCAAACGCGGAGACTACATCCTCATCACTTTCACCAGACCTCAGGCCATCAAAGAGTGAGAAAACAACACAATCATTTAATTTTGCTGATTTCATTTTCATTGATTTACTTATGAAGCACTGCTACAGTCCTATAAGAGGTAATAGGGAAAGGACAAATGAATAAGGTGGAGGGTGAAGACCGCCAAATAAGGGCACAGATAAAGTGAAATAAGCAGTCATTTATTTCTAAAAAGAGAACAAAAATAAAACCGTATGGTTTAAAATAACATGTGTTTGACACTTTACTGTACAAAAAAACAGAAGACTAGAAAAAGATAAATATAGGAATGCATTTTAAATATAAATAAATAATAATAAATAGGCGCAGTGGGTAGCACGTTCGCCTCACAGCAAGAAGGTCGCTGGTTCGAGCCTTGGCTCAGTTGGCGTTTCTGTGTGGAGTTTGCATGTTCTCCCTGCGTTCGCGTGGGTTTCCTCCGGGTGCTCCGGTTTCCCCCACAGTCCAAAGACGTGCGGTACAGGTGAACTGGGTAGGCTAAATTGTCCGTAGTGCATGAGTGTGTGTGTGAATGACTGTATGTGAATGTTTCCCAGAGATGGGTTGCAGCTGGAAGGGCATCCGCTGCGTAAAAACTTGCTGGATAAGTTGGCGGTTCATTCTGCTGTGGCGACCCCAGATTAATAAAGGGACTAAGCCGACAAGAAAATGAATGAATGAATGAATGAATGAAATAATAAATAATCTACATTACTGCATAAAGTTTTAACTGTAGTGGAGTTGTAAAATGAGCCTATTTTCAAAAAGGAGTGTCCTTTTTCAAAGTATTTGGTATGTATTTGTATATTTCTTTGAAAACACACACACATGTTGGTATTGGTGGTTTACAGGGACTCTTCATCAGAAATGTATTTTATACAGTAAAAATAGCGTATTTAATGACCCTACCCCTAAACCCAACCCTCACAGGACACCCGTGGCAAATATCAAATACCAAAAGACCCTGTTAAGTGTGATTTTTAAGTGTGAGGAATTTGAATTACAATTATTGCAAGTCCAGTACAACTAGGTCATACATATTGTCACGTCTGACGTGTGGTGCAAGGAGTGAAACAAAATTGTGAGGATCCAAATGCAGTCCTTTCAGGTTTATTGATAATCCAAATTAAAGCGTTAACTGAACAAGGACATGGAT
>NC_141034.1:53425000-53497500 GCF_052040795.2 Danio rerio
GTGTGTGCGTCTGTGTCTGTGTGGTCACGTGATGTGCATTTTCAGAGGTAGAGAGGAAGGAGGGCTGCTCAGAAATGCTACACGCCACTGTGGATGTCAAATCGTTGTCGTTCTAAAATGCCATTTAAAAACAAAGACAGTGTAAACAGGGCCTGAGTGTGTACTTTTCGAGAGCGCATTTGCCACGAGGGCGGACGGAGGATTGCGATGCCGGTGTTGTCTATCGGACAAACCGTACGTAATACGTACATAGAAGAGCTTGCAAAACTCTTTTTTTTTTGTCGACAACACGAATGTTGTCAACATAACTCACTGGAAATCCAAAATGCTTACACACCGGCGACTTCATTGAAAGAGGAGAGGGTTTAAGTTCTGTCGACGGGTCTCCTGCTTCTGCAGTTTAACAAGCACTTCAACAAGCATGTTTTTTCCCGCTTGGCAAGCCAAGCTGACGTGACATGGGGGCGTGGCAGCATCGACGATTCCATTTTTTGATTCGTTAATCGAAATTCAGCATAAATTTCGATCGATTTCGATTAAAAATCGAAATCGTGACACCCCTAGTTAATAAATGCTTTATTTACTCAACTTCATGCAGTTTTGAGACCTAATCTAAAGTGAGGACTATTCATGCTTTATAAATCCCTTATAAATCACAATTAAAGGCTCAGAATCAAATGAACAATAATCTTTGCAATCTTTTCTAAAAAGTGAAATTACTGTAAATATTAAACATTGCTGAATAACAGGAGTGTCAAAATACAACATAAAACTGGATAACAACAACAACAATATAATAATTTAACAATATAATAAGATGCAATGTTTAAACTCTACAGTGATTTTATTTTAGGTAAGGGTCCAAAGATTTATTTTTAATTTGAAGTACAGTTTCATTTGTATATCTTTAATTTTATTAGGAATGAATAATGCCATTTTTCCTGTTTAGAATTTAACTGAGCCTTTATTTGTCATTTATAAGTGATTTATAAAGCATGAGTAGTCCTCACTTTAGATTAGGTCACAAATCTAGATGAAGTTGAGTTAATAAAGCATTTATTAACATACATAGTGACCATTAGTATATGCCTGAATAATAAAACATATAAATGGGTCAGTTGTCATTTCTGTGTGGAGTTTGCATGTTCTCTCCGTGTTGGTGTGGGTTTCCCCCACAGTTCAAACACATGCGCTATAGGTAAATTGAATAAGCTAAATCGTCCGTGCTGTATAAGTGTGTGAGTGAATGAGTGTGTATGGGTGTTTCCTGTACTGGGTTGCAGCTGGAAGGGCATCCACTGCATAAAACATTTGCTAGATTACCTATAAAAAAAGACTAAGCCGAAGGAAAATGAGTGAATTTTTTTATCATTTTCACACTCAGGATTGTTAATCACTTGCTCATTCTGAAGTTTTCTGTCAGTCTTAATGCACAATGTATGGGATGCTAACGGTCTAATCTGATTCAATTATCTATGCTAAGCTAAGCTAAAAAAGGGCTCGCCAAACACAGAGATCATCTGAATGGATTCAACAATAGTAAAGCTCAACTGTGAATATTTGTTGCTTTAAGCCAGGGATGTCTAAATTTGGTCCTGGAGGGCTGGTGTCCTGCCCCTAATCAAACCCACCTGAACCAGATTATCAAGCTCTTACTAGATATACTAGAAACCTCCTGGCAGGTGTGTTGAAGCAAGTTGGAGCTAAACTCTCCAGGACACCGGCCCTCCAGGACCAAGTTTGGACAACCCTGCTTTAAGACAATGGTCTCAAACTTAATTCCTGGAGGGCCACAGCTCTGCATAGTTTAGCTCAAACCACTTCCAACCCAAACCTGCTTTATAGTTTCTAGTAGTCTTGAGCAACTTGATTAGTTGGATTAGCTGTGTTTGATTAGGGTTGAAAGCAAAACTGTGCAGAGCTGTGGCCCTCCAGGAATCCAGTTTAAGACCTATGCTTCAAGCACACACAGCAGTTGACCTTAGTTGAGCTCCTCAAAACTAAGTCAAAATCTAAGAATGTGGTCCGATGACATTTGCAGTGTGAATGAGCCTGGAGGAACTCCTTTGTTGTGTCTGTTTGACTTCAAGTAAATTCTATTGTTGCTACTTACCTAACAATCTTCCATCGCCTTATGGGTTAAAGGTCGCATGAAGTGCTTTGAAATGTGCATTTTTATTAAATGTTGATGACGTAATCTCAACAAAAAAAAATGGAAAGAGGGTGGGACATAGAGTAGCTCCTCCCCTTTTTAAAAAGTAGCCAATAGCGTTTTGTTTTTATCACCGCTCTGCCAGTGAAAGTGGTTGAGCTCATGTTGTATTATCTCATTCATTATTGAGCGCAGATCATCTTTGCTGCTTGTCACATTATAACTCTGAAAGTAAAAGCAATGTGTTGATCCATGTTGAGGAAGAGACAGTATTTTACATCATTACAACTGTATTTAATCTACTTTAGTAATTACTAAAAAAGTTAGTTAATTAGTAAGGAAGTTAATTACTTGACTCAGTAATACCTATAAATCCTTATAAATCTCAGCACAGACTATAGAAATTTAACTCTTATTTAACTGTTAATTATTTAATTTAGGTTTAATAAGGATGGCTCAGTGGGTAGCGCTGTCACCTCACAGCAAGAAAGTTGCTAGTTCGAGCCTCAGCTGGGTCAGTTGGCATTTGTTTGTGGAGTTTGCATGTGCTCCTCCTGTTGGTGTGGGTTTCCTCTGGGTGCTCCGGTTTTCCCCACAGTCCAAAGACATGCATTATAGGGGAATTCGGTATGCTAAAATTGACAGTAGTGTATGAGTGTGTGTGTATGGATGTTTCCCAGTGATGGGTTGCAGCTGGAAAGGCATCCGCTGAGTAAAACATATGGTGGGTAAGTTGGCGGTTCATTCCACTGTTGTGACCCCAGATTAATAAAGGGACTAAGCTGAAAACAAAATTATGAGTGAAGTTAAATGAGGGAGGCATGGTTGCTCAGTGGTTTGCAGAAGCACTGTCACCTCACAGCAAGAAACTCCTTGGTTTGATTCCCGGCTGGGTCAGTTGGCATTTCTGTGTGGAGTTTGCATGTTCTCCCTGTGTTGGTGTGGGTTTCCTCTGGGTGCTCCGGTTTCCCCCAACAGTCCAAACACATGCGCTATAGAGGAATTTTATGAACTAAATTGGCTGTAGTGTATAAGTATGTGTGAATGTGAGAGTGTATGGGTGTTTCCCAGTACTGTGTTGCAGCTGGAAGGGCATCTGCTGTGTAAAACACATGCTGAATAAGTTGGTTGTTCATTCCGCTGATACCAAAAGAAAATGAATGAATGAACATAAATAAATCAAACAACAGGGCTTTTAGCTTTATTTAAATAATAATACTTTAGCAGTTGTTAATGTTAATTATTTTAACAACAAACTTAATATTGTTTTGTTAAGCAATGGAGTGAACTCTGGAGAAATGGAGAATATAACTCTGCAAAAAAAAATCATATGAATCACACAATATTTCATATTTCTGACTCAGTTTATTATCTTTAAAGCGTGTGCAATTGTGTTGATAAATGAAGTGTTTGTACTTAATGTTTCTATAACCAAAAATGATTACTCTGCTTCTCTGAGTTGATTTATACAAAACTGTTGAATTTATTTACAGTATTTAAGACAAGTATATTATAAGTAGTGGGGCGAGGCAGTGGCGCAGTAGGTACTGCTGTCGCCTCACAGCAAGAAGGTCGCTGGTTCGAACCTCGGCTCAGTTGGCGTTTCTGTGTGGAGTTTGCATGTTCTCCCTGCCTTCGCATGGGTTTCCTCCAGGTGCTCCGATTTCCCCCACAGTCTAAAGACATGCAGTACAGGTGAACTGGGTAGTCTAAATTGTCCATAGTGTATGAGTGTGTGTGTGTGTGGATGTTTCCCAGAGAAGGGTTGAGGCTGGAAAGGCATCCGCTTGCTGGATAAGTTGGCGGTTCATTCCGCTGTGGTAACCCCTTTTTAATAAAGGGACTAAGCCGACAAGAAAATGAATGAATATTATAAGTAATTGTAAATAAATGACTTAAAAATAATTCCTAGTTTTTGGGGATAAGTAATTGAATTGCACTAACTTGTACTCAGTGGTGTTAAGTAACTAATTACAAATACTCAAATTACTATAATTGAGTAGTTTTACCAGAAATTTTAATTAACTAAGTAGTTTTATAAATGTGTACTTTTACTCTTACCTAAGTACATTTTAGTGCTGTAATTGGTACTTTTACTCCACTACTTTCCTTCAACCTGCAGTCACTACTTTATTTTGTCTATGGGGTTTAGAAAAATCAGTCCTGTAATTCCTGTCCAATCAAATCACACATAGAAGGTAAATCGCATCATAATGAAATACCTCAAGACATTATAATGGCAGCAAACTGTTTGGAAGCATTAAAAGTGTTTTAGAAGATGTCCAAAATCTTTACACTCATTTCCATCCACCTATTTTGCAAATGCGCATGAAAAACCAGTTGATGGAAACGGCATGATGCGCATAAATTTTGAAAATGCTCATAAACTTATGCGCCTTGGGTAGGATAAACTTTTTATTCGATAAGAAAAGATGCGCATAAACTGCGATGGAAACACTTTTACCGCACAAACTCCAGCATGCGCATTAAAAAAGTCATGTGATTTTGTTTAAAGAGATCATGTGGTGATTAAAATGTGTGTGAATGGATAAAACGTCAGGCTGAGCACAAAAAAACATCTGAAATGTTGTTTTGGTCATTATAAAACACCTTACCATTTCAGTATTAGTGTTATTATATTATTAATGACCTCCAGAACCAAGAGCGCCTGTGCTCCACGTCTGACACCTTCAAACGCCACTGCGCGCTCACTGCTTGTCAGGATTGTCTTCTGAGGCGCATTCATGTAGAAAAGATTGATGCAGCTTCTCCTACTGCAGCAAATGCAGTTTTTACTGTTGATATTTGGCGCCAGTTAATCAGGAAGTGACGATTTTGTTCGCTTTGACTCGTTGGATGGAAATGATGCTTCATTCGCACAACTTTTATGTATGCACAACTAATCCAGTTTTGCGCATAAAGTTTATTTGCATTTTTGGATGGAAACATAGCTATTGACCCAGAGACTGTGTAGATGCACTGATGAGAAGATGACAGATGTTTACTGTAAGATGACTGAAATGGCCTTAAACACCCAGCAGGCACAAGACGTAAACATGACGTTAGGCATTGCATTGTGTTTGGAATTGATAATCATGTTGATGTCAGAATTCAAGGTCAGGCCAACGTTCAACCTAAAACCAACCAAATATCAACGTCTAATGATGTTACAGCTTGACATTGTGTGGACATACCACTATGACGTCTATCAGACGTTGGATTTTGGTTGCCATGTCTGATAAAAAAAAAAATGTCAGTATTTGACGTCAATAGGATGTTGGTTTAAGCTATTGACTCTGGTCAGTTTCCAACACAACCTAAAGTCAACAAAATATCAACATCATTGATGTCATTATTGGACTTCAAAATAACGTTATCCTTAGACGCTGGCTAGACATTGAATTTTGGTCATCTGACATCACAACCTAAATCTAACCTAATAGTAATGTCTTATGATGTTGTGTGCCTGCTGGGCTATAACTAAATGCACTACAGAATGTTACGTTTACACACATCCACAAATTCCATGTAAATGCTACAGCTTTTTACAGATTAATACTCACTACTCTTGAGTACTTTTGAAATGTCTACTTTTTACTCATAGTTATATTTGTGATATTTACAACAGATACTTTTACTCTACTCGCACTACATTTTTAGGCGAGTAATGGTACTTTTACTTGAGTCTGATTTTTCTCTTTCCACCACTGCTTGTAACTCAGTACACCCAACACAGTGTTGACACATGATCCTGGACTTTATTGAATACGTTTTTGTTTTTTATTTCACATTTTCAGGTACTTTTTTCGATCTGGCAATATTGAGACAAATGGTGACCGGTTTTACAACACAACAGTGGAAGTGCTTCCTGTTCATGTGAGTAAACATTTATGTAAAATAATAATTGTTAAATTCTAAAGACACTTTACTGTTTTATAAATCAATTTAACCTGTTTTTAAGAAATCAACAATATACTAATACCACATCTATCTCATATACAGTTGTTGATATTCATCCTCATGTGATATTTGCAAGAAAATATACACAGCATTTGTGAATAAGTCTTAATTCCTTTATTCTGGCTGGAATAAATGCACTTTTAAAAAAATTATTAAATTTTTTTGTTTGTTAGTTTTTTTTTTAGATTTATTTTTGGCCTTTTTGCCATTATTGAGAGGATAGGGAAGTACTTTAGACAGGAAACGAAGTGGGAGAGAGAGGGGGTAGGGCTGGGAAATCTTCTCGAGCAGGCATTCGAACTTGGGACGCCCTGAAGTGCTACTGAACCATATGTCAGCGTGCTAACCATTAGGATATTGCACTGACAATAAAAATAAATAAAATTTTAAGGTCAATTATTAGCCCCCTTGAGTTTTTTTTCAGAAAAAAAAATAATTTACGGGTTTAATTTTCAGATTTTCTACAGAACAAACCAGTGTTATTCAATAACTTGCCTAATTAATCTAACTTGCCCATCCAACCTAATCAGCTAAGTCTTTATATTGCACTTTAAGTTGAATACTAGTATCTTGCACTCTGCGGTGGTGCAGTGGGTAGCAACGTCACCTCACATCAAGAAGATCGCTGGTTCAAACCTCGGCTGTGTCAGTTGGAATTTCTGTGTGAAGTTTGCATGTTCTCCCCGTGCTGGCGTGGGTTTCCTCCAGGTGCTCCGTTTTCCCCCGCAGTCCAAACACAAGCACTTGAATAAGCTAAATTGGCCGTAGTGTATGTGTGTGAATGAGAGTGTATGAGTGTTTCCCAGTGATGGGTTGCAGCTGAAAGGGCATCCACTGGATAGGTTGGCAGTTCATTCCACTGTGGCGAACCCTGATTAATAAAGGGACTAAGGCAAAAATAAAATCAATGAATGAGTATTATAATGTCGTCATGGCAAAGATAATAGAATTGAGCTATTATTAATTAGTTTTTAAAACTATTATGATTAAAAGTTAAAGTACTGCACAGACAAAATTAAAACCTCTTTCAACAAACAAATGAGTACAAATGAGTTCATTCACCCATAAAACTTGACATAAATGAGTGTAACACAGTATTTAACATTGCATTAAATGGGCTATATGCACACAGACTTTTAATTTCAGTCAGCCAGCCCCAGCACTTCCGGTGAACTGTCTTTCCGTTATAAAATCACCACATTTAAAGTGTCATGACACCCCCCACTTTCGGTTCAAGTCTACCTCAGAATTTTTTCAAACGATGCATCATAATGGGCGTGGAGCTCTGTGAGCAAAGGGATCGTGGCCAGCAGAGCAGGGGAGAAGGAGAGGAGCGAACAACTGTTATTAGTCGGTTCAAAAAATGAGACACAAACCGAAAGGAGACGCATGATTTTATAGTTTACGAAGTTAAAATGCAAAGAAATAAACAGTGATTTTATGCCCTGCTACATTTGTTAATCATAATTTCATATACAGAAACCCCAATTTATATAATTATAAAGATAATCGTGTTTATATAAACACTAAATGAGGACTTCTCCCTCAATCCCTGAAACATAGGCCTGAATGCAGACAGTGCAGCAGGTCTCTCGCTCTGTCTATTTTAACCATTAGCCCTGCTGGTAATATAGAGGATTTAGGCAAACACAGGAGCACCGCAATGTGTCTAAATGTGAACGAACTCCTGATAAAAGACGACGTCCGCCATTCTCCAATTCTCGTACTGCTCTCCCGACAAAAATGCTTGCTGCACACAAACAGCTTTGCTATATTGGCCCTGACAGCATCGCGTGAAAAAGATGCAACAAACCCCATGGATCATGGAAACAAACACATACGAGCCTTCATGAACGGCTAAACACTATGTGCCGTGGGTCCATGTCTCACAGCTTGGCACTGGCAGGTCTGTCTTACCTTCAGAAAGCATGTGCAGTCATGAACAATTAAGCAGCCAGCTCTTCTCATAGGATAAGAAAACTCCGCTATGAATAATAATGAAAAACCAACGCGTCATTTTTGCACTTGCAGTACTGCGCTACATCACGGATTTTGATCCCGCCCCAAAAATCTTTTTAAACCAGTAAGCTGAAATTAGCTGACAAAAGCTCAAAATTATCCAGTTTTCCCCACAATTAAAGCTGTCAGGTGCTAACATTGTCTTAACTGATGCTCAACACACACAAATCTGCAAAAATTTCAAACAAAAGTACTCGAGGGTTTCGTGAACCTTTTAGGTCTGATTTCTTTAAAAATCAGCGATCTTCACTGCCTGATAGACATACAAAATTAAGTGGGTCTCGGACTGGACAAGAAGCACTGCCTTAAATTCAAATCCCCCCTGCCATGTCTTTAAAATATGTATATTTATTTTATCCCAGTATTTTCAATGGAGTTTCTGCGCTCGCCTGCTGGTCCTGACGGCGCTAACAGTTACACGATCTTTCATCTCGTTTTATGCTTGAACAACTAAAGGAATGCTTAAGTCTATTTATCTTAATGTGATTACATTACAACATCAATGCTGTAAAAGGGACCTTATGTTATTGTAAATAGCCACATTAAGCTTCATCAGAAGTTTATCATTGGCTGAAAAACACTAGCTATGCATATATTCCATTAAATTGAGTTGTATCCCATACATTTTTACTTAAAACCGTCAAGGATAGAAACACAATAAAGCCCTGGGCTTGTTTACCTTGTGGTCCTCGCTATTAAAAAACAAAGTATGGCTGCAAAGTACATTCATACATTCATTTTTCTTCAGCTTAGTCCCTTTATTCATCAGGGATCCTTACAGCGGAATGAACCGCCAACACATACACAGCCCTTTTACCTGCAACCCAGTATTAGGAAAAATTCATACTCTCTCACACTCATACACTACGGACAATTTAGTTAATCCAATTCCCCTATACCGCATGTGTTTGGACTGTGGCGGAAACTGAAGCACCCAGAGGAAACCAATGCAACACAGGGAGAACATACAAACTCCACACAGAAATGCCAACTTGGCCCAGCCAGGACTCGAACCAGTGACTTTCTTGCAGTGAGGTGACAGTGCTAACCACTGAGCCACCGTGTTACCTATAATTTTTTTATTAAGCCTTATTTGCTTTATTTTGGCTGAAATAAATTCACTTTTTTAAATGCAATACATTTTTAAGGTCAATATTATTAGCCCCTTTCAGAGTTTTTTTAAATGATTAACTGAAGTACACTTAATGCATGAAACAAACAGCACCTCCAGGTTTTAAAACAGGAACAAAATGATTTACAATACATATTACAAAATATTAATAAACATCATCATCATCCACTATGCAAACTAACTATGATTCATCAAACAACTGTCTTTGGTTTGCTTAAAGCATTGACGTCTTTTATTGGATTATATCTGTCATTCAGTAATTCAGATCTACACACATGGTTGTCAATGCATGCTGGCGTATTTCACAACTCTTTTGAAATCCTTTAAATACTTTGAAATTCCATAAAATCCCTTAAATCCTTTTGAACCAAAGCTGCCGACAGAATGGGTGGTTTCAGTTTGTTCAGCCTGGTTTATGTAGATTTTCTCGACCTTTCATCTCGTCAAATAGACAATTCACGAATTCACACTCAGATATTGGACTGGCGTGCTGTCCTGGGAGAGGGCTCTGAGCTCGGGAAGACACGTGTCGTATCAAGATAAAGAGAGATAGTGTCCGAGCACAGTGTCTGGCTCCAGAATGCTCCCCCCTCAGGTTTAAATAGGTATCGGGTTTAATAGAGTGGAGTTGGGGTGGTGGAGGGACGCTGAAGTCGAGAGTAAAGGGAGGTATGACGTGTTTGACTATTTATAGGGGTTTGCTCTTGAGCTGATTGGATAATAGAATGATTGTGAGTGATGAATTAGCCTCGTCAAAGACTGATCATCTCCTCCCGAATTTTGTTAAAGGGCACACATAGTTTACCCCCTTTTTTATGATTTAATATTAATATTATGGTTTTGAGTGTGCCAGTTTAGGTTCAGTTTAAAACACAGTTCAGATTTTTTTTATTATAATGTGTTAAAAGGTGTTATTTTGGGGGCGTTTACACACATGAAAATTAGTTTCGGCTTCCCGCCCAACGTAACAAGAGGGCGGAGCCAAGAGCTCCCATGCTCTGTGTTTGCTACAGACAGGCAGACTGAGAGAAGGAGCAGGAGTGAGAGTGTGTTTTAATTGAACAAACAGTTCCAAACATGCAGTTAGATCATTTTTATAAGTAAATTCATTAATTTTCCTTCAGCTTAGTCCCTTTATTCATCAGGGGTTACCACAGCGGAATGAACCGCCAAATTATCTAGCTTATGTTTTAAACAGCGAATGCCTTTCCAGCTGCAACCCACTACTAGGAAACACTCATGCTCTCTCACAATCACTCATACACCACAGCCAATTTAGCTTATTCAATCCCCCTATAGCACATGTGTTTGGACTATAGGGGAAACCCGCGCCAACACAGGGAGAACATGCAAACTCCACACAGAAATGCTGCGTTCGCATTGGTTTCCTTCGGGTGCTCCGATTTCCCCCACAGTCCAAAGGCATGCGGTACAGGAGAATTGGCTGTAGTGTATGAGTGTGTGTGAATGTGTGTGTGGATGTTTCCCAGAGATGGGTTGCAGCTGGAAGGGCATCCGCTGCGTAAAAATGTGCTGGATAAGTTAGCGGTTATTATATATTACGCTGTGATGACCCCAAATTAATAAAGGGACTAAGCCGACAAGAAAATGAATGAATGAATGAAGTTGGTGGTTCATTCCGCTGTGGCGACCCAGGATTAAAAAAGAGACTAAGCTAAAAAGAAAATTAATGAATGAATATGCATACATACATACACATATATTCTGACTTCAAGTGTAATTACATCTTTCATTTCTGTAATAACTACACTGTTGACCCAATATAAGCACAGTAAGTATATTGTATTTATTTTTTGATGTACCATAAGTACCTAAGGCCACATAATAAAAAGCTGGGCTGATATTTTAACTAGTATTGTCAGCAGTTAATATAGGAAATGTAATAATTTCAAGCAAATCTCAAGCTTATATTCATTCATTCATTCATTTTCCTTCAGCTTAGTCCCTTACTCTTCAGGGGTCGCCACAGCAGAGTGACCCGCCAACTATTCCAGCATGTGTTTTACGCAGTGGATGCCCTTCCAGCTGCAACGCAGTACTGGGAAACACTCATACACTCTCACATTCACACACACTCATAAGCTGCGTCCCAAATGGCACATTATACACTATGCACTCATGCACAATGTACTTATGCACTTACACACTCAACAGGATAGGAACTTATGTTTTTTTACTAAGCGGAAATTCAAACCGTTTCCCTGATGAGGTTTGACGGTTGCCAAATCAGTGAAATAAACGAACAAATTATCAAATAATACCTGCCGCGAGTATTGCCGCATTCACCATCGGGAGGCGCTATAATCACTCTCGTTGGAGAATTTTGCTTTCACCATCCAAAATAAATAAAGTTATCCAATATGTGCGTCCGATTGCTCCGCCCCTTCCGTTACGTAAGCAAACCTGCGGTCGTTGAGTGCGTGAAGTGTTCATCATTACACACTTCACTTTACCGGCTGAATGAGTGCATCATCCGGGTAATTAAAGTGCACTTATTATTTTTAGAGTTTTCAGTGTGAACACACTACTTACACTATTTATACTACAAAATGGCGTAGAATAGTGCATAAGTATGCGATTTGGGACGCAGATATACACTATGGCCAATTTAGTTTATCCAATTACCTTATAACAGTGGGGGAAACTAGAGCACCCAGCGGAAACCCACGCCAGCACGGGGAGAACATGCAAACTCCACACAGAAATGCCAACTGACCCAGCTAGTCTTGATTCAGTGCCATTGCACAGAAATTTGTATTAATTTGCATTCTGCAAGGAGGCCTCGATCCTTGTCATCCACCCTTTTAAACACTTAAAAACGACAGAAAGCTGACACCCAAAAACAAATAAGCTCAGAGCTGATCTCAAACCTGCTGGACTACATTTTTTGCGCAAATTTCCTGAAATCTCTCAGGCGTCTTTTTTTTTTAATGGTTTGCAGTGAAGTGTGAAGTGCTAACAGATGGTGTGTCTGCATGTCTTACAGCTTTCTGTGAAGGAGAAGGTGTCCAGAGGAGAAATGGCCTGCTGTAAACCCTCGTCCGATGGCTTTGTCCAGATCGGTATGCAAACGTCTCATTTATTTCCTCTTTATTTCTCTTCTTTCCTCTTTATGAGGATTTGCATGAACACAAGCAGCAGAAGTGCTCTACACATTTGTTTGTTTGCATTGTGTTAAGTGATACATTAATACGTAAAACATTGTATTGAAGTATGTAGTCAAATAAACGGGCAGTGAAGGCAGCATTGATCATGATTAGTATAATTATAGAGTTGGACAGAGTCTTGCAAGAACAAGTTTGTGAAGACCGGTTGTTTTTTTGGAAGAACCGGTTCTTGTTCAATACCGGTTGAGTTTTTCCTGGTAACAGTGATGAATGATTGTCATGACGTTACTTGAACGTCTGCATTCTTTCCACTACTGTGAAGATCTGAGTGACTGAAACTAGCTGTTTTAAATGAGCTGAAACAACACAACTCTTGTCTTTTCTTTGGCCAAGTTGTTTGTTTTATATTCAGTCCATCTAAATTTGTAAACCATTAACTTAAGCGTTTTGTGTTGGGACAACATGAAGAAATTCATGATAAGGGTAAAGGGATTGTAGTTCCCATATGCTTTGTGTGGGATTGAGTTAAGAGAGGGAAATGTTGACAATAATGGTAATCGGAGTCAATAGAAACACTTGTTCGTGTTTAATCTTTAATTCCAGTTTGAAGATTTTGTAGATTTTCATATAATGTTTTGAGATTACAACCTTGCAGAAGCACCCATGCTTTGGGTGTATTTGTAACCCCACCGCTCCTACACTACCCAACCTGCTCCGAGCTGGGATCGAACCGGCGACCTTCCGCATGGGAGTTGGTTCCTCTAACAAGGAGCCTAAAGTCTATGGCCTCTAGCTACTGTCACTAGAGCACCTTTAGAGGTCAGAGGGGTGAGGTTTACCTGCACAGCACTTACTAGCTAGCCTCCAAACAAAACTGCAGCTTGTTGCTTTGCTCGGTGAGCAATAACTGGCCTAATATTAGTTCTGAGATCGGTCTCAATCAACTGTATATGTATGAAATATGCATAAAAGTATCTTTTAGTTCATTTAGGATAACTTCAAATAAAACTAAGAGACTTTGAAATGTACGACACATTACAGACACGCATGATATTATCAGACCTTTGAGTTTAAGTGAAATAAAAATACAAATGTATTTAAACTTTTATCTCATTAAATCAAGTTGGACCAGCTCAAGTGCATTTAATTGTGTAAATAGTTTTTTTAGTTTGTGTTAAATAAATTTATTGGATGGAAATCCTGGCCTCAAGTGCATCCGGTGAGTTAATTTAAGTGCACAGAATCTACTTTTGAGTTTATAAACAACAATAAATTACTTCTTATTTCTGTAGAGTCTATCCAGTTTGTCAGCTTTTTTCCCTAAGTGTTTTGTATGTATATATATATATATATATATATATATATATATATATATATATATATGTATATATATGTATATGTGTATGTGTGTGTGTGTGTGTGTGTGTGTGTGTGTGTGTGTGTGTGTGTGTGTGTGTGTGTGTGTGTGTGTGTGTGTATATATATATATATATATATATTTATATATATATATATATATATATATATATATATATATATGAGCAGTATATATATATGTACATATATATGTGTCTGTGTGTGTCTGTGTGCGTGCGTGCGTTTGCGCGTGTGTGTGTGTGTGTATGGGTGTTTCCCAGTACTGGGTTGTGGCTGGAAGGGCATCTGCTGCATAAAACATATGCTGAAATAGTTGGCAGTTCATTCCGCTGTGGCGACCCCAGATTAATAAAGGGACTTGGTGACCTGAAAAGGTGACAAAATGTTTATTGCATTATGCATTACATGCTTTTTCTTTTTCAGTTTCAAGTTCTTTCAGTTGCTCTTCATTTCTTGTCTCCTAATACACATAATTTGAATCAACCCTGATTTTGCATATTTATCTACAGCATAGTATTTGCATTATCATTTTTAACTACGCTGCATGTCCAACTCAAAACTCTTGGAAGTTCATTCTTAATGTTTCAGCAAGTGGGATGAACAGAAGACCAAAGCAGAGAGTCACCTGATTCAGAATGACTCTTATGATTCTTTTGAACGAACTAGACAAAATGACTCCTGAATCAGTTTGAATTATTCAAAGGTTTCACGTTTACTCATTTGCTTAATCAGCCTGAGTGCTTCTCACTCACTGGAACGCAAGTCACTTTTAACGTGCATTTATACACTTTATTTAACATGTAAGAGCAGGGCGGATATTTTTATGTGTCGAGGCTTCCACTCTCATTGGCTTCCATTCATTTTTAGCGGTTCAAAACAGATTGTTATGCTGATTGATGATTATTATTTTAATGTTAATATACTTTCATAAACACACTGGTATGTAGTGCACAAGTACAGTGTGAAAAATAAGAAGCCATGACATGTTGTGATGTAAGTAAATCAGGTTTTAAATCAAATTTTTTAAGTTACAAATTTTTAACTAACTAATTTTTACTAACTTTAATTGATGTAAGTTGAAATTACTTGTAAAGTTAATTTGATTTGCTTAATATCTTAAAAATTACACATTTATTTTTTTCAGATTTGCAGCCATTTGTTAATTTACTCATATATTGGCAAATAAATCAAACTTTTTTTTTTTGCAAAATAAGATCAAATAAAATAAAAACATTGCAAAATAAGATGGATGATACTGTTATTTTAGCAAGAATGGATTAAATTGATTAAAATGACAGTAGATGCTATGATGTTACAAAAGATTTCCCTTTTTATTAAAAATGAAAAATATCTGAATCACAAGATTTAATTGCATTTTAAAATATTTTTGTAATCAGTGTGATATTTTAAGATTTTAAAGTGTTCATGGTATTTTTCTAAGATAACATTTTAAAGGCTTGGTGAGACTGAAATTTAACAAATTTTGTTTTTATTCTTTTAAACATTAAGAATCAGGTAAATTATTAAGAGTTGATATTCTGGTTCTGGTTTCAGAATCGACTATTAAAATGTTGGTAACACTTTACAATAAGGTTGCATTAGTTAATATTAGATAATGCATTTACGTTAGTAAAATAAACAATGAACGTTGCATTTATTGCAGTATTTGTTAATTACGTTTGTTAATTAGGGACCGAGTACCTATGGTGCGTAGGCCTAATTGGAATTGCTCCGTTTCTTACTATTATTCTTCCGCTTTTTTCTTTTTCTTTTGTAGAATAAATCGTGAATTTACGTTTGTTATGGGTTTCGGAAGTGGGGTGTGACAAAATGACTCGACAGTGCCACCTAAGCACATTTGACTGGCTGGCCCCCGAGCTACGATTCACGCACACGCACGAAAATTGGCACACATGTCGAACATGCCAATTCCAACAAAAAAGTCTCTTGGAGTGAAATCTCAAACCCAACAGGAAGTCAGATATTTTTAACTTCCTGCGCCAAAAATGTAGCGTTTTTGCCATTTCCAGGCGATTTTAATGAACTCCTCATAGGGATTTTTTTTCGATCAACACCAAAATGGGTTTTGTCATCTAAAGGCCTTGGCAATGTTGAATTGCGAAAATCTATAGTTTTCATCGAAGGGCGTGTTCATGGCGACCTCGCAAACTTTAACGATTCGCCACGAAAAAGTAAGTTGTTATAACTCAGGCATGCATTATCCAATCTGCCTCAAAATTCATACGTTTAATCACAGAACTGACCTGAACATGTTTACATGCCGATATCCAGATACAGTTATAGCTCCACCTGCTGGCAACAGGAAATGACATGTTTTACAACATAAAAACTCCTCCCACAAATTGTATCGCATAAGCACTAAATTTGGGTGGTGTTATCTGAAAGCCCTAGCGATGATATCTTGAGAGAGATCCAGAGTTTTCGCTGAAGGCCGTGTCCAAGGCGGCCTGACAAACCGCAGTGCTTCGCCATGGAACTGGAAGTACTTAAAACTCAACCACACAATGTCTGATCTGCCTAAAAATTCACGTGGTTGATAAAAGTCCTCTCCTGAAGACATCTACATGCCAATATTGACTCACAGTCATAGCGCCACCTGCTGACAGAAGGACGCTTGGCTTTTAACTTAGCCACAGAATGTCTGACCTGCCTGAAACTTCACGTTCGATACGATTCCTCTCCTGAAGACATCTACATGCTAACATTGAGTCACAGTTATAGCGCCACCTGCTGACAGGGGGAAGTGTGGCATAAATCTGTGATTTTCTTAGGTTTTTTAAATCTATATCAGCTTAAATTATCAATGTTCGCTGTTTTCTGTCATCCTGAGGCCACCGGGCGGCGGTGAGCCCGGCTGCGAGGTCCTTTTCATCGCTGCTTGCAGCTTTAATATAAAAATAACAGTTGTTCATTGTTAGTTCAAGTTAGCTCATGGTGCATTAACTAATGTTAACAGTGCATTAGTTAATGTTGAACTGTGATTAATAAATGCTGTACAATTATTCATAATTGGTTCATGTTAGTAAATACTTTAACTAATGAAACCTTATTGCAAAGTGTGACCTAAATGTATTTATATAAATGTTATGAGTTCAGCAGGGTTTGTTGATTTGTGAATTATAGTAGGTAATGGTTGAACAATGTTATCAGACTTCATTGACATTGTAAAAACAACACAACTCAGACATTCATCAATCAAGTTACTTAGAAAAAGTGACTTGTATTGCAATTTATGACTTTTAAAAGTATCTTTACCCAACCCAATATTTAGCTTCATCCAGTGCATGTTTAATTTCTGTGTAATCTGAGAGGAAACTACTCAATGCTTGTGTTTGTAGGCTCTTTCAAGAACGGAGTGGCTGAAGGAGAAGTGGACGCAGCTCTGGGTATATCAGAGGCCATGCGAATCCTGGTTCACTCGGACTCTGACGTCTGGGTTCTTCTCAGTGAGGTAAAAACACACGCTTATCACCTTATTATAACCTTCAGGAACAGGCCTCGCCTCATTGGGAAGGGCTTGAGCTAATAGTAATTTAATTCAGACAAAACACAACAACTCTATACTCTAGGAGAAGAGCATCGGTGAATGAAAATCTATACCCAACCCAATTTTGTTGACATTTCTCCAGGGCACAAAGGAAAGTACGTGCTAAATGATATGTAGTGTTTTTTTTTTCTCCTTGCAGCAAAATGAAAGTGAGGTAAAGGTCGTGAGTCATCCGTGAGACAAACAAAACCAGTAAAGCACTAGTAGAGCTTGTTTGGGTGGTTTATTCGGTCTTTCATTGAAATGGTAACTAGAGAACAGAGGTAAATGACACCTAAACAGCTTAACATTTCAATCAGTCGGGTTCCAGGAGTAATATGTAATTTTCTGCATATTAAGAAAGCAGATTTAATAAAGGTCAATTTAATTGAATTTAATTTTTACTTTAACAGATAAACATTCATTGACAGATCTGGTGTAAACACTTCAGACTGTTTAATTGTGGAGTTCATGCAGGAAAAACTACATTACCCATGATGCTTTGTAGAACATTCCACCAATCGGAGAGTTGCAGTGAGCAAAATCCTAACCTGACTTCACCAAGTAGGACATGTTCTTGGATTAACATCTATGTTGATCCTGGAACAACATTCCAATCAGTCAATCAGAATAAAGGAAAACGTTTACCGTTTATGTTAAGTTTAGGCTTATTGTTAGATTTATGCACTGTTTGGCCGCATTTACACTGCACTGTTCAAGTGACTCAATTCCGATTTTTTATTTTTTTTTCCTTCCATGTGGCATAGATCGGATATGGCCCATGTACGTGCAAGCAGGAACAAATCACATGGATTCCGTAATCAGATTCAGGCCTTGTTCATTTATCCGATATGAATCAGATATGTGTTCGCCTGTTTGCACTGTAAGCAGGTAGATCGAATTTTCACCCGTCACGCGTCATTAAAAAAAACAGATGACATCAAGTATGACAATTTCCTTACAGAACAGACTTCAGCAGAGTCCCAAACCTTAAATCTCATTCACGAGGACTTAAACCGCTTTTATATTGTCATATAGCACAGGTAGTTAAGCATGTTAGCAAGAGCGAGAAAGAGCAATGTCCGCCATGTAACATATAAACTAATATAAAACTTGTGCATACATCATGTGCATAAATCACACCATGGACATTACATTAAGATGCCTAAAGGTTTAAAAAAGCCCATATATCAAAGGAAGATGGACAAATGAGATCCTTCCTGTCATAAACTACAGTAAAACAGCTTTAAAAAGCTGCGAACAGATTACTTGCAGGAATAGAGAAAATAGCGCTCTTTAATTATCAGCTGTTAGTCAGCGCCCGCTCTTTTTTTTTTTTCCTGGTCATTGCGCCTTTGCCATGTGCTGTGTAAATGCAGACGATCAGATACAAGTCCCTTTTAAAAGATGATGTAAGCAGGTCTGCAAAAAAAAATCTGATTCAGTCACAAAATCAGAATTAACCATCAAGATCTGCAGTGTAAATGCTGCCTTACATGAGTGTTATTTCCCTCTGATTTTGGGAATAATTCACAGTTATGGCTGGGTTTAGGTGTAGGGAATAGGTATGGATTACATTTTCAAACAGAAATGATGTTCCAGGATCAACATAGATGTTAATCCACATCATACTTGACAAAACCATGACGCGCTTGAGCAAAATGCATTAAAATTGATTTTACTCACACGTAGGGATGCAACGATTATAGATTTTGGTTGTACGATTATAGTCTGAGGAATAATCACGGTATCACTGTTATCACGATTATTATGTGTTCTTTCATTTCAAAATACTACTAGTTTAGATAATCACATGAAAATGTTGTTGGATGTTTCCCAGAGTTGGGTTGCGGCTGGAAGGGCATCCGCTGCGTAAAAACTTGCTGGATAAGTTGGCGGTTCATTCCGCTGTGTCGACCCCGGATTAATAAAGGGACTAAGCCGACAAGAAAATGAATGAATGAATGAATAAATGAAAACTTCTTATATTTTAAAGTTTTAATTATCGCTGCTCAGTAACCACTTAAAACAGCACAAAATAATGATAAAAACAAACAATAAAATCCGTTTCTTATTGGACTTAAAAGTAAGTGACAAGTGTTTTTGGCATTTAAACATAAGTAATAATTTAACTGAAAATTAAATTCAGTTTTCTGTAGAAAATATCACAGAGAAATGAAAAAATAAATAAATAAATAGTTTTTGTCTACTGTAAATTTAAGCATAATATTAGCTAAGCATTTCCCTTTTAAATAGAACAAATGTAGTCAAAGACTGCTGAACCTCTGTCTGAAAGGCACTAATATGCGCGCAAACCATGTGCCTCCGTTGGAAGTAATGAATTTGTGCGCGTAAAAGATGGAATATGTGAATGGCCCTTAGTTAAAATCTTCCCCAGCCATAGTTAAAATAAGCCTTTGATCCAGCGTGCGTGCGTATTGTGTACAAGCTTGAAACTTTAAACTACCGCACAGTTGGTATAACTTTTAGTTGCAGCAGTTTTGTTCCATGCAGGTGTTGAGAAGCCTTTACGATTAATTACCGTGACGAATTAAACCGCGGTTTAATAGTGAAATCGGTTAATCATTGCATCCCTGCTCACACAAAGCACTAATAAAGGGCATATTTGAGTGTCAATACTCTTAAAAAATATATATATATATATTTTTAACACATTTTAAACAACTTCAACAACTTCAACTTTTAGTGAATAAACATATATTTTTCCATCATTTTTTATTTGATGTCCATTACAGTGCTTCAGTTTTTCTGTCATTAAAGCTGTTTTGTCTTGTTTTCTTTATATAATGAATAATAATGCATTAAAGGGGACCTATTATGCCCCTTTTAAAAGATGTAAATAAAGTCTCTGATGTCCCTGGAGAGTTTATGTGAGGCTTTAGTACAAAATACCACACATATAATATTTAAAACTCTCTGAAACTGACCCTTTAGGCTTTGATCCAAATTGTGGCGTTTTGGTGACTGTCGCTTTAAATTCAAATGAGATTGTGCTCTTTTCAAGAGAGGGCGGAGCTACTAAAGTCTGTGTGTCAGCTTAGTGGCAGATTCAAAACAGGACTAATGTCCTATGCTAATGAAGAAGAGATCCTCACTAGTGGGCGGGGAATTTCTCCTCTGATGACACGTACAAAGGTAGAATGTCAATCAAAGTGTTTCTGCAGACTGTCTATTATAAAATTATAAATAAAATCTATTATATATAAAATAATAGAATTGATTAATTTATGCCATTAGAAGCTGGATATATTCACACACTGCTGCCAAACAACTGTGTTTAAACCCCTTATAAAAGTGATTTTTGCATGATAGGTACTCTTTATTTCATACATGACTTTCTAACAAAGCTGTCAAATTGACCAAAACAACCCTTAGTAGTCTGATTTTGCAGTTAGTTTTACTTGTTGTCAAATGTGATGAAAAATGTTAAAAGTACAAGATAAATAAGTAAAATTCTGCAAATGAATTTATTATTAATCTAGTTTGAAGAACAACCCAGAGATTAAAAAGCTGAATATAAGAATTATAAGAATGTTTAGATGTGTAATGTTCAATTCATGAGAAATATAAGACTGTTTACACACCCTTTTTAATACTATTTAATATTTATTGTCTTTGTCATCATATTTAAAGTTATGGTTCTCTCAAAAACACTACTTTTCTATATTTTTAAGTGTGTTATATACCAGATATCCATTGACATTAATAGCAAGAAAAAAACAAATACAGTGGAAGTCAATGGCTACTGATTTCCATATCTTTTGTGTTTATCAGAACAAATTAAAGTATGTTTACCAAAAATAAAGGGAGAGTAAATGCTGACAGAACTTTTACATTTTGGATGAACTATTCCTTTAATTTACATATTTTTTACCACATTTTTTTTATCATTTCTGCAGATGGATCATTAAAGAATTCCATTCACTCTTAGTCATGATCGGGAATTACATTAATGATATACACACTTTATTAGGTACACTTGTCCGCAAATTTCTAATCAGCCAATCACATGGCAGCAACTCAATGCATTTAGGCATGCAGACATGGTCAAGATGATCTGCTGGGATGGTTGTTGGTGCCAGACGGGCTGGTCTGAGTGTTTTAGAAACTGCTGATCTGCTGGGATTTTCACGCACAACCATCTCTAGGGTTTACAGAGAATGGACAGAAAAAGAGAAATTATCTAGTGAGCGGCAGTTCTGTGGGCGCAAATGCCTTGTTGATGTCAGAGGAGAATGGCCAGACTGGCTCCAGCTGATAGAAAGGCAAAGAAGCACTCGATACAACCGAGGTCTGCAGAGGAGCATCTCTGAACACACAACACGTCGAACCTTGAGGCAGATGGGCTACAGCAGCAGAAGAACACACCGGGTGCCGCTCCTGTCAGCTAAGAACAGGAAACTGAGGCTACAATTCACACAGACTCACCAAAACTGGACAATAGAAGATTGGAGAAATGTTGCCTGCTCTGAGTCTCCATTTCTGCTGCGACATTCGGATGGTCGGGTCAGAATTTGGCATCAACAACATGAAAGCATGGATCCATCCTGCCTTGTATCAACGGTTCATGCTGCTGGTGGTGGCCAATTAGTACTTGTTGAGCATTGGTCACCGCCACAGCCTACCTGAGTATTGTTGTTGACCATGTCCATCCCTTCATGACCACAGTGTACCTCTTCAGATGGCTACTTCCAGCAGGATAATGCACCATGTCATAAAGCTTGAATCATCTCAGACTGGTTTCTTGAACATGACAATGAGTTCACTGTACTCAAATGGCCTCCACAGTCACCAGAACTCAATCCAATAGAGCACCTTAGGTATGTGGCGTAATGGGAGATTCACATCATGGATGTGCAGCCGACAAATCCACCCGCGACCGCGTGATGCTATCATGTCAATATGGAGCAAAATCTCTGAGGAATATTTTCAGTACCTTGTTAAATCTATGCCACAAAGGATTAAGGCAGTTCTGTAGGCAAAAGTGGGTCTAACCTGGTAATAGTCGTGTACCTAATAAAGTGGCCAGTGAGTGTATATTGACATTTTAGTTCTGTGCAATCATTCAGTATTGTTGGTGTCTATAAATAAAATAGACGTTTTGAGAAAGTAACACTCCAACAGTTGCTAACAATGCTGTTGAAAACGGTGAAACAGTATCTAAGGTTTGCTTAAAAGTCACATCTCTTTCTTTGACAGATCTTTATTAAAGTTTGATGAGCTCAGGAGAGAGGGGAAATTTGAGCCGCATGCTAACGTGTGAAAACTGCAGCTCTGTACAACAGCGCGCTCTGCTGGGCTGGAAAATAACTACAACTGCGTGCCATCTTCAATTACAAGAGGATTCCCTCCTCGGTTTGAGCGGGAAAACGAGTTTACATACTTATTTGGGTAATACTTTACAATAAGTTTGCATTAGTTAGTTATGTTAGCTAATGCATTTACTAGCATGTACAATGAATGAACAATACATTTATTACAGTATTTGTTCATGTTTGTTAATGATTGTTCATTGTTAACTCATGGTGCATTAACTAGCATGGGATAATATATTAGTAAATGCTAAACTATGATTAATAAATGCTGTACTAGTATTGTTCATTATTCGTTTATGTTAGTAAATACCTTAACTAACATTAACTAATGAAAGCTTACTGTAAAGTGCGACCCATATTTGTTTAATGTGGTCCATGAAGGTTGTTTATTAATTTTGTCTAAGTTATTTACATTTTTTTAAGTTTATTATTTTGTGTTGCAAATACAACTTGAAGGATCACGCAAGGGATTTGACTATATTTTATAATATATTATATCTGACTGTTAATAACATCTGACTTGAATGTCAATAAATGGCAGTGGTGTACGCTGTTACTAGTTGATGGCATTATTTTTGTGCTCATATCATGGTTTTTCTCGTTATATACTGTACTTCCATATACTGGAAGATTATTTCCACCACAGAAGAACATGTTAGCAAAAAAAAAAAATCGCAATAAAATGCAGAATTGTGAGATAAATGGCTCGTTTCCACTGACTGGTACAGTACGGTACGGTTCGGGTCTGCGTCTGTTTTGTGAGAAGTGCTTTACACTCATAAATACTTGTGTATAAATGTTTATTACAAACTTTTCTATGAACATGATTTGATTATATCTGCAGATCAATGACAGCGTGAAATTGCCTACTGTAACGTCTGTAATTATATAAAATAAATAAATAGATAAATGCAACATATATGAACCCTTAAGGCATTGGTCTCAAACTCAATTTACCTGGGGGCCACAGGAGGCAAAGTCTGGGTGAGGCTGGGCCGCATAAGGGATTTTACAAAAAAAAAGTCCTCAAATGTCATTATTAACAGTTTTAATTATTTCTTCTGAACATGAAGTGTCCTGAACATTGAGTGAAGATTATGAATAGTTATTCTGAACATGGCATCTTTTGCCTACTCCTTGCTGCCAGAGACTTGACAGCGCTTCTTCTCACAAATCTGAACCACGTTTGGCTTTAGAGCGGAAGCAGTTGAGACCCTCAGTATGGCTTGGGGGAACTCACTCAAAACTTCCATTCCCTCACCAAAAAAAAGGCGTATATATGTATAAATAAAACACCCCCACCCCACTCCAGTCACATCAGTCTGTACCAGTCTGTATCTACCTATAATATATATAAGATGCAGGCTGTAGCTAGGTAGGTGGCAGGCTGCAGATAGGTAGCTAAGTGGCAGGCAGGGGCGGGAACAGCTTACCTTGGTTCTGGCCGGCGCGAGTTCCCTCCTAACACTTCCCGCCCGTCACAGCGTCTAACAAAGGGGCGGGGTGCGTGGTGACGTCACCGGCATCCCCGCCCCTTTGTTTACACGGCGGGCGGGGAATGCCAGTGACCGCTGTGTACGGATAGAATCAGCGGAGCGGGGAGCGCTCTCTCTCCCCGCTCCGCTGATTCTGTCAGTGTACAGCGGTCGACGCGGGGCACAAAATATTGCACTGAGGGCCGCAAATGGCCCGCGGGCCGCGAGTTTGAGACCCCTGCCTTAAGGTCTCTGATATATTACCAACTACAGAAATCCTACACACAGCAGACATTTAGTCCTTATTTAGGCGTAAAAAACAACACAAAATATAGCCTACAGTCAGTGTAAACCTCTCCTCTGTGTCTTTAATCTTCAGCAGCACATGTAGCCTCTGTTAGAGCGTCATTCTGAGTTCATAATAGTCGTGTGATAGTAATAGTTAAACATGGCAGTTTGTTCACAATTGCTGAAGAAATAATGTGCTCCTTTTTTCTGTCTCCTTTTTTTCGAGCTTCACTCCCGCGTTTATCAGCTTCTGACAGGATTGGGTTTCAAAAGCACGTCAATAATCAAGCGCACGTTATTATCATGAGCACAAGCAGTTTGTTATTTCAGATATAGATGCGCGGCGAGTGCTAACAAGAAAGCGAAACCGCTCGCGATTTAGTCAGGCTCGTAAATAACTACGGGGCACAGGGTAAATCTGCTCTTCTTTTTGGCTTTGTGGCTGTTCATCAAGACGTTTGTTTGAGCCCGGCTCGACCATGGCTCGTTATTATATGTATATAATTGTGCTGTAATCTATGGCTGTGTATTTTAAACATGGAAGGGGGGCGGGGTTCATTCTGGCTTGTTGCGCAAGCGAATGACGTATCTCTGTAAACCAATAGCATTCAGCTGCGCGTGTAGTTCCACCTTTTGGTACCCTTTCTCATTTTTGATACCCTTTCGAAAGGGTGCCGAAAAAGTGGTACGGTACGCTACGGTACCACTCAGTGGAAACGGGCCAGAACTTCCAAGACAGGTAGTTAAACTGTGAGCTAAAATTTTTGCATATACATGATTTATCCTGTGGAAGAAATGGGTTTTCATGAGCAATGTTTGGAAAGGATACTTATAAAAGTAATATATCCTCCTGAGACCCAAAGATTTTTTTTTTTTTTTCAATTTTCTACATCCTTTGGGTTAAAAAAAATCCAGAATTTAGTGTTTTTACATTTTTGTTTTTATTTTTAATTTTACAGCATGTCCACTGTAGTGGACCACAGGACTCTTTTAGTTTGAAACGACCGCCACTTAGACAACAAAACTGTACAGGATATGGCTGTAAAGGGATATTAATACAATATTAATGTAACAAAAACTAAACAAACATTTTTCCTTTTGTACTGAAATTCCTAAAAACAGTTTAGTCTTAAAGAGAGCCGAATACAAAAAACAAAACAAAAAAAGAAGTGATGTTAATCCAAAACAAATTTAACATGAAAGTGATTTAAAACTGATTGTCATTCTCTAATTGTCTCTAATTCTCTGATTGTAAATCAGGGTCTCCCTCAACTATCTTATAAAGAATCCTCTCTGCTTCAGTTGAGCGCTAGCATTTACAGCGAGGAAATGACATCCGATGCGGTACAGAGTTTGTTGTATTAGAGATATGTTGATTACATATTATATATATTATTTACTTAATGCTGTCAGCGTATTATAACAGCTCGTCACCCAGTGATAAGCACAATGATTCGGCAAAATTACCATCAAAGTGAGCGGCGTTCATCTGACAGGTACATTTGTGATAGCACCCTCCCAATGGATATTGGATAAGCCGAAAAGGCTCCAAGTGATTTTACAAGAGAGAAGTTAAAGGCCTACAAGTCTTTGGATACCAACAATTCTGTTCTGTGTGGTCATGTGCAAGAAATAATGAAATAATAAACAAGGAAAGAAGACGGAGCTATACAAAGCCTGGGCAATTATCAACAAGCAAAACTGCATTCTGACAGTGAACTGCACCTGTATGGCAGGATATGTGAACTTACACTTTTACATTTCATTCTGAGCATTCAGTGTCCGCAGTTTAAAGGTGCAGTAGGTGATCTTCCACAATGCCAAAAGCTTAGCATAAATCTCTGAATCTCATTCCCTCCCCTGCCGTCTAGACCCACACCTCCTTAAACACGAGCACAGCAAAAGAACCCTCTCTCATGTGTTAAAATCAACTAGTGCTTGTCCGGCGGCGTGCAAATATTTAGAGTTGCATGGTAAACAATATAGGGAGAGACTAGGCGGAAAAGCGGTGTTTACTTGTGTTTTGTTGTTAAACTAATTAAAATCTACATCATCGATGCTGTAAAAGGTCCCTCATGAAACTGAATATAGTCTTATCAATCTTTCACCGGAAGATTTTAGCGGCTGAACAACACTTCTGTGAAGATATAACCTATTTGTAACAACAACATCTAACGTTACATCAGCTTTGCGTGAAGCTAAAACAGTTTTAAAACAGAACAATTCCTTTCAGACATGGTGTCATCCTTTCTCCAGCGTGCAAAGGTAACTCCAATATTGATTCAGGTTTTTAAAAAGTTTTGATTCAGCAGGTTTTTACTGATCGCGAGCACGTGCTCTCTCTCGTGAACGCGCGGCGGTCGGCGGAGCTGAGTACAAGCGGCTGCGCAGTTGTTCAAATCTGCATTTGCTGACAGACAGTTTGGGCTACTTATCAGAACTATGCAAAATGTCGGTTCGACTCTATTTAATTGGATGAACATTTTTTTGTTTTATGCCCTACCCAAAATATAAAAATACATATAAATACATTTAGATCATTTACTGTAATCATTACTGTTAGACTGTGAAGAGACTTTCAACCAGCACAACAACAAATGCTTCTGAAGACAATCATCTGCACCTTGAATTAACCATATTTCACTGTTTTTGCTGAAATCATTGCTGCAATCAAAAACAAGTCATGTGTATGATTCAGCTTAGCATGAACTAACCTGATACAACATGAGAACTGCAGAGTCCGGCATTTTTCTTGGGTCCTCACTCCATTCAGCTCTTATGATGACTGTTAGCCAAAGACATTTGCGGTTGGCATAAATAGCAGTGTGGTGTACGGTAAAATTTAAGTTTTCTCTTTTTGGAATTTGGCATCCTACCGCACAACATGACATGTCTGCTATTGCAACTGGTCTTTTTTCTGCAACCGGTATGCACAGTTGAAACCATGCAGTGGTGTTAAGTAACTAATTACAAATACTCAAATGACTGTAATTTAGTAGTTTTTCTCAGGAATTGTAATTAACTAAGTAGTTTTATAAATGTGTACTTTTACTTTCCCTTGAGTACATTTTTAGTGCAGTATCAGTACTTTTACTCCACTACTTTCCTTCAACCTGCAGTCACTACTTTATTTTCTCTTGTCTATGAGGATTAGAAAATCAGTCCTGTAATTCCTGTCCAATCAAATCGCTCAAACAGTAGATGGTAAATCACATCATAATGAACTACCTCAAGACATGGGCGCTTTATAAATGCAGCAAACTGTTTGGAAGCATTAAAAGTGTACAAGAAGATGTTCAAAATCTTTACACTCATTAACCCAGAGACTGTGTAGATGCGTGTCACTGATGAGAAGATGACGGATGTTTACGGTATGATGGCCGAAATGGCCTTAAACACCCAGAAGGCACAAGACATCAACATGACGTTAGATTGCTGTTGTACACTAACGTTAAGGGAGCATTTTGTTTCGAAATGATCATCGGGTTCACGTCAGAACTCAATGCCAGCATCAATGTCCAACGTTCAACCTAAAACCAACCAAACATCAACGTCTAATGATGTTACAGCTTGGCTTTGTGTGGATGTTACCACTATGACACCTATCAGACGTTGGATTTTGCTTGCCATACCTGATGAATAAATGTCAGTATTTGATGTCAATATGACGTTGGTTTAAGATGTTGGCTCGACGTTGGATTTTGGTGACTTTCCAACAACCTAAAATCAGCCAAATATCAACGTCATTACTGGACATCAAAATAATGTTGTCCTTAGACGCTGGCTAGACATTGTATTTTGGTCACCTGACATCACAACCTAAATCTAAGCTAATATTAACAGCGTATGACGCTGTGTTCCTGCTGGGCAATAACTAAATGCACTACAGAATGTTACGTTTACACACATGTACTAACTTTTTACAGCGTGAAACTCACTACTCACTACTCAAAGTACTTTTGAAAGGTCTACTTTTTACTTATGCTTTGAGTAATATTTACAACAGATACTTTTACTCTACTTGCACTACATTTTTAGGCAAGTAATGGTACTTTTACTTGAGTGTGATTTTTTCAGTACTCTTTCCACCACTGAACCCGTGTGATGTCATGCGGGACGTAGGATGGTAACTCCCCTATATAGAGCTGCAGAAATAAAGGTGTTGCCTTTTGTACTGCAGTAAACAAAGCAGCATGATGTCAAATATAGCAGGATTTTATTGATGTCATGAACTACACAGCATCCCGATATTCACAGATTTAATTCAGGCAAACTTTAGCATTCAACTATACATTGCATATTCAAAAATAAAATTAAATTAAATACCTTGCAAAATAGCATTTAATACTTTGTAAGGGCCTTACATTTCTAAGTTTCAAGTTTTAATCATTTTTAAGACCCTGCGAACACCCTATAGGATTCATCAGAATAAACAGCAAATGAAAGTCCGGGGCACTCGAAAAATGTGGAATTATTTTTAAACGCCTATATTGACATGGCTATTCTTTAAATACGCTTGGATTTTCTTTGGCTGTTTATTATGTTACAATCTTAATCTTTTTTTTAATGCAAAAACAACATATCTCATATGATCACATTATTTCCATACAGTTACTTTAAAAAAAAAAAACATGACTTTAAATTGTAATATATTACTTTTGAAACCCAACACTGTTTAAGATCATTGTAAAAAGTGCCTAAGAAAATGTTAATAAAAATGATAAGCCCTCCTGTGAAATATGTATTCCCTCACAGTGTTTCTGATCTTTTTTTGTTCTTCTGGAGAAAGCCTCATTTGTTTTATTTCTGCTAGAAAAAAACAGTTTTTAATTTATTTAAATACAAATATATATTTATTTTAAGTTCAGTAAGGAAGGCTAGTATACTCAACTGAATATATGCATGTAGTTTATACCCAAAAACTATCCAGATAAACAAACTCAGTGAAACCAATCCTTCTGTATCTATTAAGGAGTATTATACATTACACAATAATATTTGCTCTTTTTGAGAAAATCAACTTGCTAATTAACCACACAGGGACAATATCAACTTGATTTCAACATCAAGAAGTGTCCCAATGTCGATATAAATCTCAGGCTTTTGCTGTAATCACTACAGCGCAGGTTACTGCAGGGTTAATCATTAGTTTGTTTGTCCTTGCGAAGCGCTTTGGCAACCCTGTGAAAGAGGAAGACACACATTCAGATGCAGATTCACAACAACAGCAGAAACTGGAGGAGAGGAGGGCATCTGGATAACACAGCTACTGTATAGTTAACCCTTGGCTCTTTCTTTCTAAACCCAGAATAAGTTGAACCCTGGGTTATGTTGGCTCAGGTTTTACACTCACACGGCCCAAAATGCAACTATGAACCAAGTGGTTGAAAAACAACCAGGAATTTCTGTATTCTGTTGAACACAAAACGAGATATTTCTGAAGAATGCTGGAAATTGTCAGCCCTGAAGCCCCACCTGGCCTTCTTTGGCCTAAGGCACAGGTGTCAAACTCAGTTTCAAAAGGGCCGCAGCTCTGCACAGTTTAGTTCCAACCCTATTTAAACACACCTGATCAAACTAATTGAGTCCTTCAGGCTTGTTTGAAACCTACAGGTAGGTGTATCGGAGCAGGGTTGGAACTAAACTGTGCAGGGCTTCAGCCCTCCAGGAATTGAGTTTGACACCCCTTGCCTGAGGTATTCGGCAGGCCGAAAAAGGCAAGCCGCTGGCCCCGAGAAAGCCCTGTTTTCAGCCGATTAGGCCCCGGAAGTGACAGTGGAAACTGACTGGCCTTGGCTCTCTCACTTTAGGCGCGATAGTGGAAACATGGCTATTGACATCTATACAAGGGAATATCTGTAACCAAAAAATACTATGGAAGTCGATGCTGCTTTTCAACATCCTTCAAAATATCTATTGTGTTCAACAGAAAGTAAATAATGACATAATTGTCAATTTTGGGTGAACAGTGCCTTTAATTGATCTACACACTTAACACACATGGAAAAATACTATACTCATTTATAGTAAAAGGCTACTATAGTGTTTTTGAACCATACTATTGTATCCCTGCTGAAAAATCCAGTTTAAACCAGCCTAGGCAGGTTGGCTGGTTTTAGCTGGTCGACCAGGCTGGTTTTAGAGGGTTTTGGCCACTTCCAGGCTGGTTTCCAGCCATTTCCAGCCTGGTCTTAGCTGGTCAGGCTGGGAGATGACCAGCTAAAACCAGCTTGACCAGCCTAGCCAAGCTGGGAGTCCAGCCAAAACCAGCTTTATCCAGCTTAAACCAGGCTGGTCAAGCTGGTTTTAGCTGGATTTGGCTGGTATTTTTCCAGCCTGACCAGCTAAGACCAAGCTGGAAATGGCTGGAAACCAGCCTGGAAATGGCCAAAACCCCTCTAAAACCAGGCTGGTCAACCAGCTAAAACCAGCCAACCAGCCTAGGCTGGTTTAAGCTGGATTTTTCAGCAGGGATGGTAATTATTCTATATTATTTGGAGTGCTACAGGAAACTATAATGAACTGATAAACTGTAATGCATGCTATAAACTTTAGTTTTACCACAATAAACTGTGGTGAATTGTAGTATAGCTAATTATTAAATACAGTAGAGCTCAGGAACGTATCGTAATCAACACATAATGGGTGTTTAGTTCAAGGTATAGCCTGATTTCCATTGATCTCCATTGATTTGTTTTGTATTATACACTCATCAGCAATAAACTGTAGTGCTTATACTACAGGTAATGGAGAAATCCACATATAGAGATGTTTTCTTGTGGCAGCGCGTTGATGCCCTGTCAGTTACAGATAAACTCGTTCATTTATTTGATCCGCCTCCTTTGCGTCTGTGCTCCGCTTCTCCAGTCACACCTCACCGCTGGAGACAGAATGTTGTCAGCTTCTCAGACACACATAAAGCGTTTATAAAGGTTTATACACGTTAGTCTATTTTATTCTGAGTGTCTGTAATGTGTTTTTCAACAGATATTACTTATAAAACGGTCGTTTTTTTTCGGTTGTAATTTCCACTGCTCCTGCGTTTGTTCACTAACATGGCCGACCGCAACTTGCCGTGACGAAGATTCCCGAGCTCTGTAATTGTTGTATTACCACAAAAGATTAATTCAAGTAGGCTACTTTACTACAGTATGTTTCAAAAACACTATAGTAAGTTAGTCTATTTACTAGAATTTATTTTTTTTTATTTTTTGGTGAGTAAATTGAGGCTCAATTTGAATATTAGAGGTGTTTTTGTCAATGAGTGGACGAATTCAAGCACGTGATCTGTTTACGTAAACTCCAGTGCTGCTTCCGACTGATATCAGGACTTTTCGTTTTTTAAAGGTAAGAATGACACGTTTTCGTTTTCACAGTTTTAAAATTTTAATATTACTACATTTGGTTGTGTAAGTTATATATATATATATATATATATATATATATATATATATATATATATATATATATATATATATATATATATATATATATATGTTATATATATATGTTATATATATATATATATATATATATATATATATATATATATATATGTTATATATATATATATATATATATATATATATATATATATATATATATATATATATATATATGTTATATATATATATATATATATATATATATATATATATATATATATATATATATATATATATATATATATATATATATATATATATATATATATATATATATATATATATATATATATATATATATATATATATATATATATATATATATATATATGGGAAATGCTAATATGACGACTGTCAGCAACGTATAATGTGGTTTTTGCTGCACGTTTCACTCCAAACGTGACACGACCAATCCTGGGCCCTTATACGCAAAACATTTAGCTTCCAGCCGCTCCCGGTTGTCAATTTACAGAAAATATATATGGTAAAAAAAATAACGGTTGGATCAGTCCTAAATTATTGCTCTAAAGTGTTTTAGAAAAGCGTTTTGTGCTAAAACTAACTGTAAGCTACTAAAATGGCTGTTTCCAGCAATATGCCTCAAAAAGAAAACATTTTAAAAACAGCTTTTAAATTTGCTTTAATCACAGATGTATTCACATTTGGTAGGAAATGCAGTTTTAAAATATTTTCACATGTATTGAATAATGTGTTTTTGCATGTAATTCTTCATTCATTGTGGAGCTGACGAAAAAAATCTTACGCAAATAAGTGTTTTATAAATAGAAATGTGCCCATTTGTAGGCTATTTTTTTTTCAAGACATTGTTTTAACATGATTTACAATGTAATTGCTTTATTATTTTCTAAAAAAAAAAAATAAATAAATACATGTAACACTGGAAGTATTTATATTTATTGAAAATAGATAAAGTATTCGAAATTATTTAATTGAGCGTGAATAACCAATGGGATCATTTTCATTTTGGGCTAAATATCATATTTAATGTCTGTCTATAATATTAAAAGCAAGGAACATACTATTTTGAATGCAACTCTTCACTTAGCCTGTATATTTAAATCGTTATTTTTGTTGACTACAAGTTGCATTGCAACTACATGCCAGTTATCTTAATTTGACTATTAGTAGACTAGAGTGTCTGCTGAATATCTGTTGACTCTGCTCCTTCAACAGACATTTAACTGACTATAAAAAACTGTGCAAGTACATGTCAACTTGCACTAACCCCAACCTAACAGTCTACTTATAATCTAATGAGAATTAGTTGGCATGTAGATGCAATATAGCTTACATTCAAGAAATGCATTAAAACCATGAAAATAAAGTCATAGCAAAACTTTTATTGCCATTTAGGAGAACTCTATAATGGTAGGATAAAATAGTTTGTGAATGGAGGCCCTGACCTGAGCAGCACATTACAATCCATTAGTCTGAAACAACCCAGGGTTAAAAGCAGTATTGTCCTCAAAATGAAAACAATCACATCATTTACTCACCCTCGAACCTTAAGTATGTAGAAGTTATATTAAGTAATATGCTAGCTTTATATGAATAAATGCATGGTGCACTAGTTTTTGAAGCCCCAGAAAACAGATCTGTTCATCATAAAATTAATCCACACAACTCCAATGAATCCTAAAAGCTATTATTGAAAACAAAACAATTTGTAAAAGTTTTAAAAATTAAAACTATTAGATGGCAAACATGGAAATGCAGATCGAGCAAAACAAAACACTAACATGTAACTCAATTCAATTCAATTCAGCTTTATTTGTATAGCGCTTTTACAATGTAGATTGTGTCAAAGCAGCTTCACATAAATGGTCATAGTAACTGGAACAGTGTGGTTCAGGTTTTAGTGTTTAAGTTCAGTTCAGTTCAGTTTAGCTCAGTTCAGTGTGATTTAATCATTACTGAGAGTTCAAACACTGAAGAGCAAATTCATCGATGCGTAGCTCTACCAATCCTGAACCACGCGAGGCAGTGGCGACAGCGGAGAGGGAACATGTACTGTGGCTTAACAGTCAGGGGTAATTTATAAATATGTTAATATTATTATTGTTTATATAATAATAATGATAAGTGGTCAGCATAAATGAGCACAGCCCCTGTTGAAAATTAATATTTTAATGAATTTCTCAGTGAATAGAGCCTGTAACATTTGGTGCATTTAAACAAAAGTATTTTATTAAACGGTTATATCCATTAAAATAAGAGTTTGGTCATGAGACATCTTTAGGAATAAAAAGATAATACATTTAAATTCAGTTAAACCGGTTGCTTCTAAGGCATTCATATACCCACTGAATTACATTTATGATTTACAGATGCAATTTTTAATGCTTTAAACATTTAGGAAAACATTCACTGGCATGAAACGCTATTTAATGTAAATTCAGTTGTGTTTGTTTGGAAAAAAATAAAAATAAAGGAATTTACTTTACTCACTTAGGATGGCTTGAGGGTAGGGCTGCACAATATACCGTTTTAGCATTAATATCATATTGTGTGTCTGCAGTTAGTCACATCACAGGATATGCAATGTTAAGTTGGGGTTATAGTTGATCGACATTTGAAAATACCTAAGATTTGTGGAGTAATCGCAAAGTATAACCATGACAGAGTGAAACTTTATCATTTGCATGAGTTTTGAAGTCGTTTTAAAAGAGTTAAAAGCATTCAGGCACAATAACATACAACCTATAATGAAGAATACATTTACTTAAATATGAATTGAATGGTTATACACTGAATACCGAGTTTGACTCTACGGAAAACCACAAGTACTGTTTATTTTACTTGCTTCTTTGCTGTATAGTAATTATTCTTGCTTGCAGTTTGATTATTATTTTTTTATACACAATGCACACCCTTACAAAATCACCCCAATCAATCTAAATTAATGATCCCCCTCCTAAGCTATCTGGTGAAATTGGTATTCATATTGCAGGAAAACAAAATATCACAACGTCAGATTTTTCCAATATCGTGCAGCCCTACTTGAGTGTGTATGAATAATAGGATTGTTTCATTTTGGGGTAAAAGCATGTAAAAAGCCCTTTATATGGGACTCCATTTCTTCTAGAGAGCCACAAACTCGAATATGTATTAAGTGTAGAATTGAATCCCAGATGAAGCAAACCACCACAGGGACCTAAAGAAGCTACACAAAGGACTCAAAGCACTCACAAAGCAAATCATGTTTGTTTTAATTAAAACAGGCATCTGCAATGCCACACAATGGTAAGAATCTACACACACCAACACAACAAACTGATGCAGGTACAGATGTGATGCATGCCAGAGAACTCCCTTCTGTTGATAGCACCAAGAAAAAGGTCTTAAATTCGTTCCCTGAAATGTTTTTCGTTTCTTCTCCTCTCAACTGAAGTGCTGATTACAGACAAACAGCTCAGTGGGAGAGAGCTACTGTCATGCACACACAACTGTACCCCAAAATAGAAAACACATATTACATTGTTTGTTTTAGCAAGACAAAACCATTTCAAGAGGTACAAATTAAAAGGAATATCATATACCGGTCTGAACGTAAACAAACTCTTAGTTTACCTTCATCTTAGAAAATAACTTTAGCAACATAGATGTTAAAAAACGAAATGTAAAGGACATAAATACTGATAAATTAATGTAAACATTTACCATTTTAGTAGCGCAGGGATAATATGTATCTTAGTGTAAAGGTTATTGCACACTGTCTCCAAACTTTCGTCCGTCATTACAAACAAAATTGGATCATGTAAAAAAACAAAACGTTTTTCACATCTGAATAAAGAGTTTGAGAGGTGTTTTGACAGTTCAGAGCCACCGTACAATCGAAAGCCAAAATGTGGTCACTTGCATTACAGAGTATATTATGGCTAACAAAGATTGTGCGTATGTATGTATGTGTGTGTGTGTGTGTACCTTGTGTTAAGTTGAGTACCAAATGTCCCCAATAAATACCAGTAAATTGTGACCTTGTGGGGACATTTTTCTAGTCTCCATAAGGAAAGTATCTCAGAAATAAGCATTTTGAAATTGTTAAAATGCAGAATGTGTTGGGGGTAGGGGTGTAGAATATACACTATCTGGCAAAACTCTTTTCGCATTTCGAAGTTTAAGGAAAAACAAATAATAACTTGACTTCTGGTTGATCGTTTGGTATCAGAAGTGGCTTATATAAAAGGCAAAGACCACTAGATTACGCTTATTTGACCAGAATAAAATATGATCATGCCTTGCTTTTTAATTTTTTAATTAGGACAGTAACGTTTGACTTTGCTTAGACAAAAGTCTGATCACTGAACAGAAGTAATGTCCAGTATAGAATATAAAGACAGAATGAATATTGTGTCTGACTCCATCATGAGCTTGGAGGACTGCATCCATACATCTCTGACATGACTCAAATCACTGATTAATAAAGTCATCTGGAATGGCAAAGAAAGCGTTCTTGCAGGACTCCCAGAGTTCATCAAGATTCTTTGTGTTCATCTTCAACACCGCCTCCTCCATCTTACCCCAGACATGCTCAATAATGTTCATGTCTGGGGACAGGGCTGGCCAATCCTGGAGCACCTTCTTTGCTTTCAGGAGCTTTGATGTGGAGGCTGAAGTATGAGGAGCGCTATCCTGCTGGAGAATTTGCCCTCTCCTGTGGTTTGTAATGTAATGGGCAGCACTAATGTCTTGATACCTCAGGCTGTTGATGTTGCCATCCACTCTGCAGATCTCTCGCACGCCCCCATACTGAATGTAACCCCAAACCATGATTTCTCCTTCACCAAACTTGACTGATTTTTATGAGAATCTTGGGTCCATGCGGGTTCTAATAGGTCTTCTGCAGTATTGGTGATGATTGGGATGCAGATCAACAGATGATTCATCGGAAAAATCCACCTTCTGCCACTTTTCCAAATGATCAACTAGAAGTCAAGTTATTATTTGTTGCTCTTACAACTGGAATCAACGACAAGACTTTTGTCAGGTATATGGTTTGAACAGTATAAACATCATGTCTGTAGGAAATCCCCATAAAGAAAGCTGTACTTGTGTGATTTCCTCAAATAATCTCTGCATTTCGGGATAATCCAGTGCAGCTGTTTGATAAGGATGTAAACTATCCTTCCTCTCTCCATCCAGTGAACACAGTATTTCCTCTTTCTTTTTTTCTATTTTGAAGAAGAGAGAATAAAACAAAGCATTGCAGCTAAATGTTTCTGATTTAAAACTCAAGGTTTGTGTGTGTGCCAAATTATTCAGATATACATGCATTAAAAATGCATTAAAAGTGTGCAAAGGCCTTAAGGTTATCTGAAAATTTCATCCATAAATTTTGCATTCGACATCATGTAGTGTCAATCGTATTGACACATCGCCGTTCATCATAAAATTTAATTCTTTTTTTTTTTTTTAGTTTTTTGCATTTGAAAAGTCATTTTTAGAGGTGTTTAGACAATTCAGGGCCGCCTTACAAGCAAAAAACTAAATCCAAAATGGCTTTGAAGAAACTAATATAATAGAATAGAAATGTTCTGTGATTTATGATATGCTAGTTTGTCGGCACTGTTTGGTGTGTGCGTGTTTGGATGTGTCCGTCTCCGTCTCTGTACCATAGAAAAAATGCCTCTGTTCAGGATCAATTGGTTCACAGATATCAGTAGTCTTCGTTTTAATATGCAATTCCATTATCACTTGCAAAATATCAAACTGAGACACAGACATAATGAGGTAAACTTTGAATATTTGGGGATTTGAACGCTTACGAAAATTTGGGACTTGAGTGTGCAAAGACCTTTAATAAGCATTAACTGGTCTGCTAATGAGGGTTGACCTGCAGGGTTGTGTTCTACTGTGGGGTCTGGAGAGAGAAACACTCTCTTACTTCCGCTTGCTCTTGGAGTCGGTGGTCTGAAACACACTCGATGCTGACATCAGGTTCTCGATGTACTGCCCCAGAACCTGATTCTCTGATTTCAGCTTCAGATTTTCTTCTTTTACTGCATCCACGCGAGCTGAGAGATCTATCAAAACAACACAAACAGACAGTTATTTATATAAAATGTATATAGTTAATGGGACCCTAGATTACAAAACCAATCGTAAGCATTAATGTTTTTAAATTAAGATTTATACATAATCTGAACCCTGAATAAATAAGCTTTGTAATAAATAAGCCATTGATGTATGGTTTTTAAGACAATATTTGGCAGAGATGCATCTATTTGAAAATCTAGAATCTAAGGGTTTAAAAAAAATCTATATTTTGAGAATATTGCCTTTAAATATGTCAAAATTAAGTGCTTAATGCATACTAGAGATCTGCGCGGGACTAAATTTTGAATCCCGCTCCCGCCCGCACCCACCAGGTATTAGCCCGAACCCGACTGCTCCCGCTTATATTAAGAATTTGTTGTCCCGCTGCCCGACCCGCCCCGTTTTCTGGCCGCCGCGCCCGATCCCGCTAAAGAGCGGGGGAGAACAAAACCGAAAATCACCCAGCTATACAGTCCAAACACACACACACAGCACCAAGCACACACACACAGACAAAGCTCTCTCTCTCTCTCATACACGCGCGCACTAACACACACACACAAGCACCAAGCAGACACACAGGCGTTTGCTGTTATGTCAACTCAAAGGGTTGTAATACCATGTATCAAGTACCAATGTAATACCAAAAGGTTTTATATAAAGGTATATAAATATATAGTCGCGCGCTCGCGCCAGCTCCGGGCGGCAGCGTACATTACTCTCGGGCCGATTCCGGCGCGGATGCGGCAGCGATGGCTTGCTTACGGCCGCCGCATCTGGCCCGATTGATTCAGGCCGGAATCGGGCAGTGAGTCCGGCAGCCAGAGCCGGGCCGAGTGGTAAGTCTCCGGCAGGCGAGAATCTAGCCGGAACTGGCCCGAGTGTATTTTGCTATCTGGGAAAGCTTTCTCTCTCTCTCTCATTCGCATAGCAATATCCTCGATATTGCTGGACAGCCCGCTCCCGTCCCAAATTAAACCCGTTACCAACCGCTCCCGCGATTTATTCGGAAATTTATTCCCGCGCCGCAGAAATCTGGTGCAGACCTCTAATGCATACTAGTAATCAAAAAAAGGAGTTTTAAAGATGCAGTATGCAAGTTTGACACCCAGTGGTTGAACTAGGTATTGCATTCATGGATCAAAACAAACGCGAGCACAGGTTGCCAGATTGAGGATGAACAAGAAGGAATATTTTGAACTTTAGAACTGTGAAATAATGCAAATGCAATGGCTAAACTGACATTGGGCGGGTTAAAAGAACCAAAACAAAGACAGACGTTCCGGCATGGAAAAGACATTTACAAAGCAGAATATCTGACTTCAACATGGTTTTTCAGATAAACAAGAATGTTCACTTAACATGTTTCTTAAATATCTGCAAACATATTATTAGCCACCTTCGATTTTTTTTTTCTTCTTTTTTAAATATTTCCCAAATGATGTTTAACAGAGAAAGGACATTTTCACAGTATGTCTGATAATATTTTTTCTTATGGAGAAAGTCTTATTTGTCTTATTTCGGCAAGAATAAAAGCAGCTTTTAATTTTTTAAACACCATTTTAGGGACAAAATTATTAGCCCATTTAAGCTATATTTTTTCGATAGTCTACAGAACAAACCATCATTATACAATAACTTGCCTAATTCCCCAAACCTGCATGGTTAAACAAATTAACCTTTACGCCTTTAAAGTCACTTTAAGCTGTCTAGAAGTGTCTTGAATAATATCTAGTAAAATATTATTTACAGTCATGATGGTAAAGGTAAAATAAATCCATTATTAGAAATGAGTTATTAAAACTTTTATGTTTAGAAATGTGTTGAAAAAATCTGCTCTCTGTTAAACAGAAATTGGGGAAAAAATAAACAAGCTGTCTAATAATTAAATAGGGCTAATAATTCTGACGTCAACTGTATATATTTCTCTAAGCTAATTAAATAAAAACATTGTCAAGGTGCTAACATTTAGACTTCAGGATACCACAAGTGTTTGAAAACATAAGTAGATATGCTGATTGGTATTGGCTGTTGTCATTTTCCTCACTTGTCTCTCAGCGTTAGTATAAGATTTGGATAAACAACCTACTGTATGCATGCAGCACACAAATGCTTGATAAAATTAAGCTAATTTATTGCACCTCCCACCGATATGATTCATGATATGATATATTGTGCAGCCCTATTAAGCACTATTCTACACTATTTTGTTCTGTAAGTAGTGCATTTACACCAAAAATTCTAAAACAATAAGCACGCTTATAAAATACCCGGATGATGATAAACTGGTAAACATGAAAGTGAAACTTCCTGCATTCAACAGTCACAGCTTTGCTAACATAGTGAAACGGACGCAACTATGGTTTGACTTCCCTATCAAGGCATGAAATAAAATACATAAAGTAGTTTAAGAATGAAAAGCTTCAAATGCAGATGTTATTTTATGGTGGTGAAAACGGTGGTGTTGGTTTCTCACCCTCGAGAGTATTTTGCAACTCGAGGACCTGGTTTATGAGTCTGGTCTTCTCCTCCAACTCCACTTGATTTTCTATGTCACCTGGAAGATAAACTTAAAACTATTATCATTGGATTTTGTTTTTTTTTATCTAACAAGCAGTTATTGGGAAAAATAAATAACACAACTGGAAAATAGAATATTGTGGTTATATTGTTATAATATATTAATAACAATCATGTTTTTTAAAAATTTTGAAATTATTTGGTACATTTGGTTTTTGAAACCATAGAAATACTGTAGTTTTTATTGATTAGTTTTTATTTTTAAATTGCAATTTGTATTGTCTGTGTACAACATGCATTTGTACTAAATGCTCATATTTTGTACTTAAAAAAACTTTTGTGCATTTTATATTTTTGTACATTTAATTCGGTATAAACGTTATTTATTATTAAAAGGTTATTGCAATAATAAAGTTTTTTTATATAAGCATTTTAAATCCAAGCAAAGTGCAAATGAAAAAAAAAAATCAAAGTATGAGTGAAATAATGACACAATATCAGGGCTCAACAATAAGGACAATAAGTAATGATGCTAAAGGAAAACATTTGTCTCTAGCGTCACTGAAAAAAATTATTCAAAGATGATTCCTTGGATTTACTCAATTTCTTTACGTTAAGAGATTGTAAACATTTTTTTTGGGCTGAATTTAAACAAACAAATTAAGTTAAACATTACTAAACTTAATTTGTTTGTTTAAATTCAACACAAACAAACTGTTTGCAACAGTTCTGCATGCAACAGTTTTTTCAGTGTGGAAGCAGACATTTACGAGGGTACACCACGACTAAAAAAATGTGGTGATGTTTTGTACAGTTTGCCGTTAGTTTGGCAGGTCAGTCATCTTTTGGTTTTGCAAAAAAATACCTGCACATTTTGCTATTTTGTTTGCAAAACACTTTATTAACAATTTTTAAATATTTAAATTCTAGATTTACAAACATTTTGACATTTTTTTAATTTGTGGCTTAGAAATGGCTATTAACTTTTTTTGGTGGGGCCAGTGACAATATTGGCAGGGCAAGTAAAAATCTGAACCACTGGTCCGATCGGGCCAGTAAAAAAAAATCCTTAGCGTTGAACCCTGAATATTCAGAATCAGAATATCCACGTTCAAATTTAAACAAAATACTTATTCTGAATATATAACACAATACTTTAAAAGTATAAAATAAACATAATGCATTTGTGATAATTTAAATAAATAAAATCCTGTTATATCTTCTAGAGAAATTCTCTACAGTGCATGCTTGTTTACTTTACGTGATATAATAAAAACGAAATGTACTATAAAGATAAAGACGAATCCACCCATGTCGGTCTCACCATCCATGTCGGAGTTCATGGTGAAAGACTCGTCTTGTGTTGTGAAATGCAGGGCTGCGGCTCTAATGGACACTTCAATATGAGCTCAAGGCCTGATGGAAACTGGGAATAACAGTTAGCAGAGAAGCATTTAGTATTAATATCATGTATAACGCAAGGATGCTGCAATGCTAGGCGCTACATGTCTGACCTAAACAGCTAACATTTACATGATGTATAGCTGAAATACATTGATTTAATACATAGTGTATTAAAATAACGTTATATAATCTTATAGATGACCTAAGTTAAATAAATCGCAAAAGAGTTCAATATTTAATTGTGTCTTTAAATTGCTGCGGTTAGCAGGAGTTAGCGGACACACAGCTGATGAGGTAAACAAACCAAACATTCGCCGTTTATTATTGTCTCCGCTCAAAACTCTTGCTGTTCGCTTGAATATTTAAACATACTGTAAAGTCTGTGATATATTAATAAATCATGTTAATAACACCCAAACCTTTTAAATGTGAAATTGGACCGGCTGAAGTGATGATGCGCCACCGGAGCGATGCCTTCTGGAGAGTGACGTCATGGATTACGTGTTAACCCTTCAGATCGCGGAAATAAATTCGGCCAGCGCAAACTGTAGGTGCGTTCGACATGAAGCTCAGCTGCAGCCGGTGATCAACGAGATTAGCCGAGCGCAGGCGGGGGCGGAGTTGAAAACGGAGCCGTCAAGACGGACAGCTGGACACTTCGGGACTCAAAGTTGCTGCAGTCATGATGACCGATCACATGGCGTCATCATATTTATTTTTTTGTTATTTTTATTTATAACAACAAAACATTTACAAATAAGACAGAATACAGTCTCCACAAACTGTAGTTCCTTTTTAAACAATAAGAGAGAATTATGAATAAAATATATAACAAATGCATGAGAGAAATAAGAGGAAATGAGAGGTTAATATAAACATAAAAACAAACAGGTCTATTAAATACAAAGCAATAAGCATAAATTCTAGGAGTTAAACATCAACCTTTAGGCTAATACTTCTTGTTTGAATATGCTAAAAATGGGTTTACATATATGTACATTTATAGATATAAAAATTTCCAATGTAAAAAGCAAAACAAGGTGTTTTGATTAGGTCTTAATAAATGACATTATTTTGGATAATAAATGAATTTTCAAAAAAACATTTTAATCCAAAAAGATTGTGTTTAAAAGAACAAATGGTAAAATAAGTGAGCGATGTAGAAGTTTCCCAGAACGAGCAGGAAGCCTTTAAACTGCTAGACAGGAAATAAAATATATATTTATATTATAATAATAAAACCATTTTATAATTATTTAATAAAATAGTTCTTTACTTTAATTTGTTAAGAGAGCTTTAGGGTGGCAGGATCAATGATGATTATTATTTTATTACAAGTCTGTAAGACTTATTTAGGTTATTCACTAAAATATACACTAAAATATATCATTTAAATCATTCATGGAGATAAATGCAGTAAATAGTCTGTATAAAAAAGTTAAAAAATAAACCTGTGCAAACAAGCTAACCTTTATAGCCAGATTATTTAACAAAAGATGATTACTGCAGTAAAATATTTGTGTTCTTTTAATAAGCAAGATGTGTACAGGATAGAGAGGGTGTGAAAAGTGAATTGTTTGTTTTGAAACTTTTGAATCGGAATTTGTCCAATTATAAACCCGAAATACACGTGTTTGTTGTCATGTGGTAAACTCGGCCAATCGTGTAATATCGGTGTCGTCATCAAAGCTCCTGCAGTCGCTCTTCAGAAGCTGCATGGTCTGAATCAGCCGTCTGATCTCGGAGCGCTGTCGCGATACTTTAATGCCACATGTGACAGTCACGTGGCGTCGGCGCAGCATCAATCCGGACAAGATTTCTAACCAGAATGCACCGCTTTAAGACAGATTTCGATCGATCTGTGCAGCGCTGCATGAAGTCGAACGCACCTATTATATTAGAAAATCTGAAGTCAGGGGCGGACTGGCCATCTGGCAAATGCCAGAAGGGCCAGGCCATTTTTTAAATGTAGGCCGGTCACCTATTTTATTTATTTGTTTTTTCATATAGTTTTTTTAAATGTAGGCAGCTTTTATCTTGTGCGAGATGTGAATATTATGATGATGATGGTGATAATAGTAAGAATAATAGTAAATGTTAAGCATTGGCCCAATTGGCAACAACCAGCTGGTTTCGAGATGGGCCGACCCAATCTGAGGGCTACTCAGATGTAATTAAAATCTGGCAAGAATGTCAAACAAACAGTGTGCAAAAAAAGGGAAAGGCGGTCAAGTCAGACATTGCAAAATACATAAAATTTACTAAACTAGTCTCGAAAAGGGTCAGTGTGATGGCGCAGTAGGTAGTGCTGTCGCCTCAGAGCAAGAAAGTCGCTGGTTTGAGCCTCATCTGGGTCAGTTGGTGTTTCTGTGTGGAGTTTGCATGTTCGCGTGGATTTCCTTCTTGGTTTCCTTTTTAATTGGGTAGGCCAATTGTGAATTGGGTAACCCAGTATAATGGGTTGCAGCTTTGAGGGCATCCGCTGTGTAAAACATATGCTGGATAAGTTGCTGATTCCCAGATTAATAAAGGGACTAAGCCGAAAAGAAAATTAATGACATGATTGCATATATAAATGGGTTGCTTTTGTTCCAGTCACATACATTTAAATGTTTAAATATCTCTTAAATAATGTACTGCTTGTATAATTTTACCATCTGTACACCAATATAAGTAGTGAATGTGCGTGTCCTTGGGTGGGGCTGTGTCGGTGTGGTAATGTGGGCTGGTGTGGCTACAGTGCCAGGGCTGATTTTTAGTCCCAGTTCGCCCCTGTCTGTAGTTTTGAATAATTATGAAAATGGCAGTCTTAATTTTATCAGTTTTGCTAATCTTAATTATACTTTCAAAATTAATTGGATTAATCAGCATCTTAAAAACCCAGCCTCTTTGTGGAATTTTATACCAAATTTATTTTTCTCTAAATGTAATTATAATCCTGAGAAAATGTCTGTTATCATGGTCTTTGAAGCACAACTTTTCCCCGCATAATTATATAATTTGACACAAAAAAGATTTACTGTACAAAAATGAATCTATTTACTTTGATAATTGGGCAAAAAATAATATAATTTATGTTAGACAGTTATTTAATAACAGAGGAGTGCCTTTTAAATATGAAGAATTTTTGGTCTATTATAAATACCCATTTACAGCTAAAGAATTTGCTTTTGTATTTGGAGCAATCCCTTCTGGGATTATTATGCTTATGAAGGGATGGGACAATCAGTCTCCCCATGTTGTGCCACAATTAAATGTGCTTAAAACAGCTCTTGGTAAATTACTATTTACCACAAAGCCAAATAACAAAAATATCCGCTCTCTATTTCAGCGTGAGATAATCTCTTGTCCTAATGCTATCTATTATTGGAACAGACATATAGGCAATATTAACTGGAAAAGAGTATGGACTTTACCTCAGAAATTTCTAATGTATAATAAAATCCGAGAAGTGTCTTATAAAATAATACATAGGTGCTACCCTGCAAAGTTTTTTTTTTACAAAAGTTTATTTTTGATGTAAATTGCTCCTTCTGTGATCACCAAACTGAAGATCTGTCTCATCTTTTTTGGAATTGTAAATATACCAACATTTTTTGGAAAAATGTATTAGGTATATTTAGTGGTATAATTCCTGATGTTATGTTAAAATGTGAAAATGTTATTTTAGGATATAATCATCAAAATGAACATCCAGATGCTTTTTATTTATTTAATCTTATTATATTTTTGGCCAAATATTTTATACACAAGTGTAAATTTTGTAAGCATAAACCTTTCTTTCAGATTTTTCTTGAAGATCTAAATCTTTATATGTCTTTGATTTCCGAATGTACTAACATAAAAGCTGTAAAAACTAGGGATGGCTGATGTGAAACTGACGTTTCGACAGTGTCGAGATCCCGAAGCGCAAGTGTTTCGAAACACTGCACCGAAGCATGATCCGAAACACCCAGGTCACGTGACTAAAGTGTTTCGAAACACCTGGTCACGTGACTAAAGTGATTCAAAGCATCGATCATTTCAGAAGCATTTCGAGACCTGGAGAATCTGCATTTGACTAACATGGTCAAATTAACGTAACTATGTCGTATGGCCCAGTGGACCGTGCGTGTGCACGTTGTATGTGTGTTTCAAATTGATTTTGGGTTTGAATCCCGACTTGTACAAATACTCCAAAATCATGATTTTATGTATTTTAATCATGTTACTGTTTTGTGGTGTAGTCTAGATAGGATACAGCTGTGGATACACCATCAATTTAGCATTATTTTTGTAACACTGTAAAACAATAATTAATATTTTTACAGTACAGTGATGAGTTTCGGTTTTGGATAGACCTTAATAAAATACAATGGGAAATTTAATTAATAATATAAATAATTATTGTTAACTTCTGGCCACAACTTTATCTGATCTAGCAACAACCCTGTTTTATGACCAATACAATACAAATTTATTTACAAGGTGTTTATTAGGATGTCAGAGCAATGTTGAAACAAAACAACACACGAACAAAGCATTACCAACTGCTATTATAGAATTACAAACATAATTGTATCTACTTGGATTTGAACCCGCTATCCCTGCATGATGGTCACGAACGCTAACTGCTCGACTAAACCACTTGTAGGTTCCAGGCTACAAAGTGGGGTTTCATACCTCAATTTGCTCAACTGTTTTTTGCTGAAGCTGTTTCAGTGCAATACAAATTAAAATGACCACTAGGTGTCACTGTATAGTGGGGTTTCGAAACGTTTCGAAGCTTCGACACAGTCTCACGAAGCCTCGCTTTGCCCACCACTAGTAAAAACTGTAAATCTGTTTAAAATATACATTTCTGTTTTGATCCCTGGCATGTAACGTAATGTAAATGTTTCAGTTTGTTAATAAAAAAATAAAAATAAAAAATTTCGGCCAGCGCTGTACTTTCCTTAAAATCAAGCATATCCAAAGTCCTGAAGGGCCGGTGTCCTGCAAAGTTTAGTTCTAACCCCAATCAGACACACCTGGGCTAGCTAATCAACTTCTTATAAGCTTTCTAGAAACATCCTTACAAGTGTGTTGAGGCAAGTTGTAGCTAAAATCTGCAGGACACCGACCCTCCAGGACTGAGTTTGGACAACCCTACACATTTTAACATTTATATGATGATACTGACTAAATGTTAACATCTTAAACACACTTCAATTTTATATCGTACATGTTTTATTCACAAATAGATTTCTTATTTAAAATGTAAATAAACTTATTGCTAAAATCTCAAGATCTTACTTTAAACTTAAGAAACCTTAAAAGGACTCCTGAAATAATACAGATATATATATATATTTAAATTAATCCTTATAATGTCACTTAATGGCATTCTCGTGTATTATTTTTATATGATCACATTTTATTCTGTTTTCCCACTTGTGGTATTTATTATTGTCTGAATTTGTTTGATATGACTGTCTCTAAATAACTAAGAATTAAGAGACTCCTGAAATAATATACAGAGATGAATTGCCTAAATGTGTTCCTGATATATCAGTGCTCAGAATGTAATATTATATTTGTGCATATCAGTTTACTCAGTACTGAAGCCAAATCTGGAGATTATCCAAGAAAACCACTTACAATAATGGTTACCAAATTAGTAGCCCAAATTTATCCTCCTGAGACCCAAATAAATTTTTGTTGTTGTTGTTTTTTTCTGTGATTTCCTACATCCTTTTGGGTAAAAAAGAATTCTACAAGTTTTTACATTTTTGTTTTTATTTTTAATTTTACAGCATGTCCACTGTAGTGGACCACAGGACCACTTTAGCTCGAAACGACCGCCACTTAGACAACAAAACTGCACAGGATATGGTTGTAAAGGGATATTAATCCAATATTAATATAACAAACAAAAGCCATTTTTTCCTTTTGCATTGAAATTCCTAAAACAGTTTAGTCTGAAAGAGAGCCGAACTCCAAAACAAAACAAAAAAGAAGTGATGTTAATCCAAAACAAATTTAACATGAAAGCGATTTAAAACTGATTGTCGTTCTTTAATTGTCTGTAAATCAGAGTCTCCCTCAACTATCTTATAAAGAATCCTCTCTGCTTCAGTTCTGCCTCCTACAACATGCAGTCATTAATCACATTAAGACGGTCCTGCTGTCCACTAAAGTGGACATTTAAAATAGGGTGATATTTTAAAACACAATCAAGTTAACAGCTTCAAAAGCTAAATGCATTGTTCCTGACACTTTAATAAACAAATATACATCTAATAATAATAGAAAAACATTTAAAAAGCTCAATTTTACACACTTCTTCCCATAAAATGGGTTTTTTTGTATGTCGGCCATTTTGGATGCAGTGTAAGAAGTGGTTGCATGCCAGCCAAACAAATGACACATCACTAGCAAGCCCAGGATGTCCTCTGAACAGTACAACAGGACTTGACAGAGTAGCTCAAAAAATTCAAAGACCATTTATGAAAACGCAATGTCCACTACAGAGGACACAAGTCAATGGGCGGGGTCTCAGGAGGATAAATGTTTGGAAAATATTTATTAATTTAAAAAAAAAAAAAAGAGCAAAATTCAAGAGAAACCAAAAATATATACAATTTTGTTAAAATGTTGTAGTTTGTCATTTTTTTGCAGTATAAAGGTGGTCAACGACTAAAATAAAATTTTAATAAATAGATCTGTTTAATAAATCTGTTTTGTTCAAGGCGAGGTAGTGGTGCAGTAGGTAGTGCTGTCGCCTCACAGCAAGAAGGTCGCTGGTTCGAGCCTCGGCTGGCTCAGTTGGCGTTTCTGTGCGGAGTTTGCATGTTCTCCCTGCATGGGTTTCCTCCGGGTGCTCCGGTTTCCCCCACAGTCCAAACACATGTGGTACAGGTGAATTGGATAGGCTAAATTGTCTGTAGTGTTTGAGTGTGAATGAGTGTGTGTGGATGTTCCCACAGGGATGGGTTGCAGCTGGAAGAGCATCCGCTGCGTAAAAATGTACTAGATAAGTTGGCGGGTCATTCCACTGTGGCAACCCCGAATTAATCAAGGGACTAAGCCGACAAGAGAATGAATAAATAAATGAATGTAAGCATCTCTATTTTCAAGCATTTATTTAAAACAAAAACAAACAAAAAAAGACAGACGTTAAAATTCAGGGTGAAGAAGGAAAAAATCCTGGGAAAAACATGACTTCCCAAAACAAATGAAATGATAATAAACTGTTGATTGTTGAAAAGCAGTTGAAAGAAAACGATGAGTGCTGTAACATTGTTTATGGGTGGAGCAAGGTTGCTGGTTCGAGTCCCGACTGGGCCAGCTGGTGGTTCAATTCAACTGTTGTGTATTTTATTTCTATGGCACTTTGACAATGAAGATTGTGTCAAAGCAGCCTAACACAGAAGTTAGTGAATTAAAAACTGTCAGATTTCTGTGTGGAGTTTGCATGTTCTCCCCGTGTTGGTGTGGGTTTCTTCCGGGTGCTCTGGTTTCCCCCACAGTCCTAACACATGCAAATAGGTGAATTTTGTCCGTAGTGTATGAGTGTGTGTGTAAATGTGAGAGTGTAGATTGCGGTTGGAAGGGCATCCACTGCGTAAAACATATTCTGGAACAATTGGCGGTTCATTCCGCTGTGGTAACCTCTAAGCAGAAGGAAAATTTACAAGCTTAAGAGTCAAATAGTTTAGCTTTCTTCCAACTCCATTAACTTCTTAATTTACCCATGTAGATATGATTTATAGTAAGACGAGGTGCGGAAGTGTGTGCATTTGGAAGGGATTTATTCACATTAACCATATTTTTCAATACGGTATGTATAGGAGCCATATTACTTTTCATTTAATTATAGTGCTTATTTGTATACTGATTAGTTTTGGGTTTCACCGTGATGTTTGATGTTTTGGTCACGTGGGCATACCTGGCACCTGCTAGCGCAAATAAAGCGCGTGCACAATCACACAGGTGTTAGGAGGAGAGCATAATAGTGGGGTAGCCATAATTTTTGTTGACCGCTACAGCACACGCAACAACCATATATCACTACAACGCAATAATCAGCTCCATACACAACAGGTATTCAACCCACATATTGCTGTATTGTTTGTCATGTTGTAAGTTTATATAACGTTTTGCTTCAACATGGGCTCAGTGTGTCTGTCAGCCACCAGCGTGTTACAAATGCAAAGGACCCTCACTGTCTCTCTAGCGACTTAAGGAGGCATCAGGAAGTCGCAATAGTATGAGTAGCATTAAAATAACATATTTTAATTACCATCAGCACAATGAATATTGAACTTCGGTTCTGAGTAAAAACAACACATGAGTTGTAGGAAAAAAAATACAATGTGTTAGAAGAATCAACAAGCTTCAATAAATATAATTTTTAGCAAAGATTTATAAGTCTGACATGAATATAGAGATATCTGTATTTATACATTGTTGAAATCCGGACTGAGGTGTTCAATATATTGCTCTCTCTCCCTCTCTCTCTCTCTCACTATACATACTACAAGATTGAAGTCAAAATTATTCGCTCTCCTGTGAATTTCTTTTTATATATATGTATTTCCTAAATTATGTTGAACAGATTCAGGAATTTTTCACAGTATTTCCTATAATATTTATTCTTCTGGAGAAAGTCTTATTTGTTTTATTTTGGCTAGAATGAAAGCAGTTTTATATTTTAAACCATTTTAAGGTCAAAATTATGCAAAATGAAAAGTGACTCACTATTTACTCTCGCTCAAGATGAATTTCTTTCTTCTGTTAAACACAAAACAAGATATTTTGAAGAAACCTGAAAACTTGTAACCATTGACTTATATAGCAGGAAAAACAAATGCAATGGAAGTCAATGGTTACAGGTTTCCAACATTATCCAAAAAACTTATTTTGTTATTTAACAAAAAAAAAAAAACTTAAACAGGTTTGTGACAAGTGAAGGACGAGTAAATAATGACACAATTATCATTTTAGGGTGAACTGTCCCTTTAAACATGTGCCATGTATGGTCTCAGAGGAAGTATCTAATATTGAATGACCTCTACAGTGGACAATTCAGAGACACTTGCATCCTTGACTTGGGGGTGAGTAATTTACCAATAAAAAAATAATAAAATAAAAATAATGATATATATATTTATTTATTTATTTTAATAGTCTATCCCTTTAAAGGCAATATTTTAATAAACACTGTATATAAGACTAAAGGAATAGTTCACTCAAAAATGAAGATTAACTCACCATTTACTAGTTTCAAACCTTTTTGAGTTTCCTTTTTCTGTTAAACACAAAAGAAGATATTTTTAAAAAAATGCTGAAAACTGGTAACCATTGATTTACATAGTAAAAGACATAATAAATAATTACAGATTTCCTGCATTCTTCAAACATCTTCTTTAGTATTAAACAGAAGAAATAGTAAATGATGATAAAATTTTCCCTAAGGTGAACTGTCCCTTTAAACATGTGACATGTGGGGTCTCAGAGAAAGTAACTAAAATATAACATCCTCTACAGTGGACAAAAGTCCCATTGTGGGTCCCAGGAGGCTAAAATTCTATTAATTAAACAAAATCCTTGATGACTTGAGGGTGAGTAATTTAACAAAACCAAAAAAACATACATCATTTATATATTTATTTCTATGATCTATCCCTTTACAGGCAAGATTTTCATAAACTATATATATATATATATATATATATATATATATATATATATATATATATATATATATATATATATAGTAACATTATAGGGATAGTTCACCCAAAATATTACATTTGCTCACTATATACTCTCCATATGCTTCCAAACCTTTTGTGATTTTAAAGAAAAAGGAAACTCCCAAAAGTATATATTTAAAAAAAATGATAACCATTGACTTGCATTGTAAAAAATTAAAAACAAATACTAAGTCAATAATTACAGGGTTCCAGCATCCCTTTACAGGCAAGATTCTCATAAACAAATAATATATATATATATACACACTATAAAATTATAGGGATAGTTCACCTAAAAATATTACATTTGCTCACTATTTACTGTCCCTCAAGTGCTTACAAACATTTTGTGATTTTGAATTAAAAGGAAATTTATTAAGATATTTTTAAAAAATGCTGAAAACCGGCAACCATTGACTTGCATTGTAAAAAAAAAAAAAAAACAAAGTCAATAATTACAGAGTTCCAACATTCTTCAGAATATCTTCTTTTGAAAGCAAACTCAAACAGGTTTGAACAAGTGGAGAGCGAGTAAATGATGAAATATATTTCAGTTATCTATTCTTTTAAAGGGATAGTTCACCCCAAAATGTAAATTTCACCATTTACTTACTAGTTCCAAACCTTTGAGTTTTCTTTTTCTTTAAAAATAGAAGAAGATATTTTGAAAAATGTTGAAAACCGGTAACCATTAACTTACATAGTAAAAAACACAAATCCGAAATCAATAATTAGAGATTTTCAACATTCTTCAAAATATCTTCTTTTGCATTCAGCAGAAGAAAGGAGCTAAAACAGGTTTGAACAAGTGGAGGGCGAGTAAATATATTTCAGTGATCTTTCCCTTCTCATAAATACTATATATATATATATATATATATATATATATATATATATATACACTCACACACTCATATTTACGGGACAGTTCACCCAAAATATCACATTTGCTCACTATTTACTCTCCCTCAAGTGCTTCCAAACTTTTTGTGATTTTAAAGAAACAGGAAAATTATAAAGAAGATCTTTATAAAAATGCTGAAAACAGGTAACCATCGACTTCAATTGTATAAAAAAAAAATAACTAAAACAGATTTCCAACATTCTTCAAACTATCTTCTTTTGCATTTAATAGAAGAAAGAATCTCAAACAGGTTTGAACAAGTGAAGGATGAGAATATGGATGTGCTGATGGAAGAACGAGTAAATATAATGACAGAATTATCATTTTAGGGTGAACTGCCCCTTTAATCTTGTGCCATATATAATCTCAGAGGAAGTATCTAATATTTATTGACCTCTACAGTGGACAAAAGTCCAATCTCGGGTCTGCTAAAATCAAAAATCACTTGCATCCTTGATGATTAGAGGGCGAGTATTTGACTCCTGTAGTAGGAAAAACAAATACTAAATCAATAATTACAGTTCCAACATTCTTCAAAATATCTTCTTTTGCATTCAACAGAAGAAAGAAACTCAAACATGTTTAGAACGAGTGAAGTATGAGTAAATGAGTGTTCAGTTTTGTGTGAACTGCCCCTTTAAACATTAAACACACACTGATGCTGCTTGAGCTGCTCGCTATCGCTGAACGTCTGGTTGCACTGAGCGCAGTGCTGTGTGTTTTGCAGTGTGTGTTTCAGCATCGCATCTCCAATGTGGATGTGCTGATGGCGTTTCAGATACTCCACGCGACTGAAGCGTTTCCCACAAGCCTCGCACTCGTACGGCCGCTCCCCCGTGTGTATGCGCTGGTGTCTCTCCAGATTCCCCAGCCGGCTGAAGCTGCGTCCACACTGCGGGCACCTGTGCGGACGCTCACCTGTGTGCACCAGCTGATGGCGCTCTAGTGACCGTGAGTGTGTGAAGCGTTTCCCGCAGAGTTCGCAGTGATGCGGCTGATCTCCCGTCTGGACGCATTCGTGGCTCTTGAGGCTCCAGGCGTGACCGAACGCTCTCCCGCAGACGGAGCACTGATAGGGACGCTCTTCAGCCGCGGGACACGAGTGTTTGATGAGGTCGGATGAAGATGTGAAACCACTGCCGCAGTGCACACAGAAATGCATCATGTCTGCGCTCTCTGCTCCCGACTCCTCCCCTTCTTCTTTGGTCGCAGGCGCTGATGGGAGTTGTAGTTCTGCAGGGTCTCGGCTATGTGACGAGGAGGACATGGCCTGTCGATAAGGATCGAAGTTTGAAGTCAGAATTATTAATTCAATTTTCAAATATTCCACAAATGATGTTTAACAGAGCAAGGAATTTTTCGAAGTGTTTATGGAATAAAAATCGCTGTCATAAATATTTTGTGCGTAAATAACGTGTCTGTAGTTATAAAAACGTAAAGGAAAACGGAATGTCCTCGGAATTTTACCAGGGTATAACTTCAAAATCTGCGATTAGAACAGACACAGATACGACATTTTCTTTGTCTGTAGCTGCGTCCCAAATCGCATACTTATGCACTATTCTACGCCGTTTTGTAGTATGAATAGTGTAAGTAATGTGTTCACACTGAAAACTCTAAAAATAATAAGTGCACTTCAATTACCCGGATGATGCACTCATTCAGCCGCTAAAATGAAGTGTGTAATGATGGACACTTCACGCACTCAACGACCGCAGGTTTGCTTACGTAGCGGAAGGGGCGGAGCTATCAGGCGCACATGTTGGATAACTTTATTTATTTTGGATGGTGAAAGCAAAATTCTCCTACGAGAGTGATTATAGCGCCTCCCGATGGTGAATGCGGCAATACTCACGGCAGGTATTATTTGATAATTCGGTCATTTATTTCACTGATTTGGCAACCGTCAAACGTCATCAGGGACACGGTTTGAATTTCCGCTGAGTAAAATAACATTAGTGTGCCATTTGGGACGCCACTATATACATATACCAGGGCTCGACAATAAGGACTGCCCGATGGCCCGGGGCCATCGTGCGAGACACTCGGGCCAGTGTACACAATGTTTGTGGCCGATTGGGCCAGCTGCTGCCTTTTTGCCTGCCAGATCGAGCCAGAGCTGCGTGCTGCGACTGTCTGTCAATTGTGTGCAAATACAATCTTACGGTGCTTTCACACATAGACGTTTGTTTTGGAATCTGTCTCGTTTCACCCATAAGCGCGTTTTTTTTTTTTGGCATATATCCAGCAGTTACGCTCGCTTCCGCGCCAAATCAATCAGTCCAAGATCGCCTGAATGAGACGCGGTCTCTGTCCTATTGAGCGGATCGATTGTAGCGAGAAAACAAAACAATGCAACGAACTAAAGACCCAGGCTATATCACAGTGTATTATGATCGTGTAATAGCCATATATACGGCTATATGAAGAGAGAATGATGAGCAGGGCGAGATGTCATTCTTACCGGTAAATGAGAAAGTGAAAGCATGCTGAAATATTACCGAGAGCTGTTTGTCCAGCCTGATCTCGGTTTATCCGTTTGGAAAATTGACCGAAATTACTATCTGTTAATTTTTCCATATTTTAATCGTATAATATGTTGTATTAGGCCTGTTGTTTTGTTCATTTCCACACTGACAGCTCGAAAGAAAGATTTACATTGATCTGATGCAGTCTCGGTTCATCTGCTATGTCTCTCTATAATTTAAGCCTAAAATACAGAATTATAGTCAACGTTTCTTTAATAGATTGATTAATTCAATTGATCGATTTCTACAAAACCTGACAATTGAAATGAGGCTTTGTATATATGAGAAAGTCTGACCTAGATGTGTATTCGGTGACGATGTCTGTGGGTTGTTAAAATTAAAGTGCACATTTTCACTTATAAAATATTCTATACACAACTGGTCAAAAGTTTGGGGTCAGTGTGATTAAATATGTTAAACTAAGCTTCTTCTGCTCACCAAGGCTGCAATTATTTCATCATAAATACAAATTGTGAAATGTTGCACTATAAAATAACTGTTCAAAAGTAGTTTATCATATAATTTATTCATTTATTCCAGAGATTTTAAAGATGAAATTTCAGCTTCATTACTCCAGTCACATGATCCTTCACAAATCACTAATATTAATTATTATTATATTTATTAATGGTAATAGTTATAAAATCAATAATGTCTGGAGTAATGATTTTATTTGAAACTAAATACAATAACAAAGCAGTTATTTAAATTTTTTATAAATATTTAACAATTAAACCTTTTTCACATTTATAAATATAGCCTTGATGAACTGAATAATTTTCCTTAAAAAACATTTTAAAAATTACCGTAAATATATATACAGATTTATTAGCCCCCTTTTGTTTTTTGTTTTTTCTTTTTAAAATATTTCCTAAATGATGTTTAACAGAGCAAAGAAATGTTGATATTTTGTCTGATAATATTTTTTCCTCTGAACAAAATCTTATTTGTTTTATTTTGGCTAGAATAAAAACATTTTTTTAACCATTTTAAGGTAAAATTTATTAGCCTCTTAAGCTAATTGTTTTTCAGACTGTCTACAGAACAAACCATCGTTATACAATAACTAGCCTAAATACCCTAACCTGCCTAGTTAACCTAATTACCCTAGTTAAGCCTTTAAATGTCACTTTAAGCTGTATAGAAGTGTCTTGTAGAATATCTAGTCAAATATTATTTACAGTCATCATGACAAAGATAAAATAAATCAGTTATTAGAGATGAGTTATTAAAACTATTATGTTTAGAAATGTGCTGAGAAAATCTGTTCTCTGTTAAATAGAAATTGGGGAAAAAATAAACAGGGGTGCTAATAATTTAGGGGGACTAATAATTCTGAAATCAACTGTGTGTGTGTGTGTGTGTGTGTGTGTGTGTGTATATATATATATATATACACGCACACACACGCACATTCAAATAGCTATTAACTTCTTTTTTTTTTTTGGTGGGGCCAGTGAAAATTTGGGCAGGGCAAGTAAAAATCAGAACCACTGGCCCGATCGGGCCAGTAGAAAAAATCCTTAGCGCTGAACCCTGTATACTATCCTGTTGAGTGTGTAAGTGCATAAGTACATAGTGCATAGTGTGCCATTTGAGACGCAGCTAAATTTACGATGGGTGAACTGTACAAACACGACATACAGTTTCACCACGGACACGACGACGTGACTACGAGTACGAATCAAACATCGAAATTCTGCGCTCGCTGCTTGTAACGTTAACTTACATTATGCTGGCTCACTATCCTCTGCCCATTCTTGATTTTGATTGTGTAAAATGTCCAAGAAACACAGGGAAAATGGACTTTATTAAGTCTCAACCTTAATTACAGCTCCAGACGAACATTTCTCAAAGAGGGAATAACAAAAATCGCTTTCTCCATCATCTGATCTCATATGAAGCAAGAGATCACGATAACAGTCACGCTACTAAGAAGTTAAGCTACTTGTAGCGCCGTACTGCCTGCAATTTTCTATAAATGTATTATTAATTAAATAAATGCATCTTATAACTTTTTGATGCATTATCTTCTTATTCATTTACAAATGTCGTAACATTGTGGATGCTTTTTTGTGATATATTGCAGAATCGCTGATATCGTGATATTATTGTATCGTGAATTAACCAATGATTCGCACCAAATTACCCTAACCTGCCTAATTAACCTTAAGCCTTTAAATGTTTGGCTTGGCGCTGAAGATTTTTCTTTTCATGCTTCTAGCGAGGTAAGGGGTTGACCTAATTTTGTTTTATACTTTGTTTAATTTGTTACTTTATTATTATTGTAAATATTTTTCTTATTGTGTATATATATATATATATATATATATATATATATATATATATATATATATATATATATATATATATATATATATATATATATATATATATATAATTGGGCATTACTCTTTCACTTTTACATTACATTAAATCACTTTCGTTGGCAGTTTTGTTGTTGTTTGTGTCTTACTTTCGCCCATCACTTGTGAAAGTACCACACCTTTTAAATGTTATTACTTTTACCCTAGACCAGGGATGGGCAAACTTGATCCTCGAGGGCCGGTGTCCCTGCAGAGTTTTGTTCCAACACTAGTCAAACACACCTGAACAAACTAATCAGTGTCTTCAAGATCATTTGAACTCTATAGGGAGGTCTGTTTGATTAGGGTTGGAGCTAAACTATGCAGGACACCGGCCCTCCAGGACCGAGATTGCCCACCCCTGCCCTAGACTAACATCAGAGAGGTTGTAACAACTAGTTTATTCTGTAGACCAAAAGTGTGAAAAGCCAGCTCCTGGACGGCCGCAGCTCTGCACAGTTTAGCTTCAACCCTGCTTCAACACACTTACCTGTAGATTTAAAACAAGCCTGAAGGACTCAATTAGTTTGATCAGGTGTGTTTAAGTTGGGTTGAAACTAAACTGTGCAAATCTGCGGTCCTCCAGTGACTGGCTTTGACACCTTTAATAGACAACCCAAAAAAAATATTGCTTAAGAGAGCTAACCTTGACCTTTAAAAAGCTTTTTTTTAATGAAAATTCCTTTTATTCTTGCCGAAATAAAACAAATAAGACTTTCTCCAGAAGAAAAAATATTATAAGAAATACTATGAAAAATTCCTTCCTCTGTTAAACATCATTTGGGAAATATTTGAAGAATAGGGACTAATAAATCTGAAAATTAATACTTTCTTTAAGATTGTTCGCGCAATAAATACCAAATAATTTTGTGATATATTTTTAAGCCCGTATCGCCCATCCCTACCTGTTGAGAGCTGCACAACCCATCCAGACCTATAAACCCCACGCCTTCGGATCCGCACGGCTCCTGCGATGGGCTGCCCAGGCCAGACTCTGCCTCTTCTCGCTCGCGCTCCGCTTTAAGAGCCGTCTCCAGTCCGCTCAGCTCATCTCCTCCACTCAGGGGCTGCTCTGAATGGGCCGCTTTATTGTCCCAGCGTTCAGCAACAGAGGATTCAGGAGCAGCAGAGGCAGGGCCCATTTCTCCTGCACACACAAACAGATACACTAATCACTTACACGTTAAATTACACATGAAATCAAAACGAAGCATATTGATTTGGTTAGCTCACATTGCTAGTTTTGCAGTGAACCATTCATCTGTGCATGTTATTTAGAGAGAAAAAAATAGTTTGTCCTTGTAATCTTTAAGCAAAGAGCATAGAATCACCAAGAGGCAACACTCTAGTGCAATTTGGGAAACAGCCACTAGATGGCGCGGCGGCCATTTTGGAAAGAAAACTTCAATAGAACAACAGCATATTACAAGTCTGTAAAATAAACTATTAAAAGTGCTGATGATTGTCATAGTAAGTGTTGTATTGTCGTCTTTCAGGTTGTATCTCAGCTTTAATGCGCTTTTAAAATACATAAATAAAGCAGCTGCTTGCCATCGCCACAGCAATAAGATCCAATGGACAGCCGACTGCTTTCACTCCAAAATGGTGGAATCCTGGGCTGTTGCTGGGCGCTGCTATTGCAATGGAACGTTCTGTTGAGTGTAAGCTCTTTGCTTTAAGCTAAATCTGTAAATTCACTTCCTGTTTGTTTTCAGTTAAATCTTCAACTGGACGTCTGCCTGAGGTATTGGGCGGGGCTAACATACTTAACCCCGCCCCTCCTGCTGTGATAACAAACTGAAACGCTGAGGAGGAGGAGTCTGTTAGGTTGTAATAACTCTCCCCAAACCCTTTTCCAGATCTTTCTTAATGAAAGGCCAACTTTACTACATCCAATCAGCTCGCCGTAGAAAAAACAAGGTACGCCCACTGTTTTTTCATGTAATATTTTGTTTCACAATACAAAAAAAGGCACAGCTTTTGGTTGATATACTCATGCATTTTTGTTATTAAACATTTAACACATATTTCTACAATCTTGGTACAGCTATTTTCAGGGATTTTTGTAGGTTTGAGGCAAATACTCACAACAGGGGTCACCAAACTTGTTCCTGGAGGGCTGGTGTCCTACAGATTTTAGCTCCAACCGTAATCAAATGCACCTAAACAAGCTATTCAAGGTTTAACTAGGTATACTCGAAACACCCAGGCAGGTGTGTTGAGGGAAGGAGGAGCTAAACCCTGCAGGGACACCAGCCGTCCAGGACTGAGATTGGTGACCCTTGAATTAGAGTATAGATACAAATGTAAGTTAAAATCTTTAATTATAAATTAAAATGTATGTTTAAGTATCAGAATGTGGTTTTTTGCATGTACTGAGAAATTGGTGCATGTGTTAGTGTTTTGGATGTTGCAAAAAAGTGATTATAATGAATCAAAATCTCAAAATCATAATCTTTTGCATTTAATATATAAAAGGACAAAATGTGGTTATGTTGAGAAAAACAGAACTGAAACAGGTTACAGTTTTTAAAAGTGTATGATTTAAGAAGTTTCGCCATCTGCCAGTAAAAGTGGAAAACATTTCATATATTTTATGGCCGTGTAACTTTTTTAAAGTTAAGGTTTTGGAGTGGGTAAGACCAGGGGCGGACTGGGACTAAAAATCAGCCCAGGAAATGTAGCCACACCAGCCCACATTACCACACCGACACAGCACAATCTACGGGCATGCACTTTCACTACTTATAATAATAAATAATATAAGCAGTACTATAAGAGATAGTTAAACATTTAATGGATGTGACTGGAACAAAAACAACCCATTTGTAACAAATTTATGCATGCAATCATTTCGTTCATTCATTTTCTTTTTGGCCTGGGGTCCGTTCTTCGTACGTGGATTACTCAGTTAGCTGGATTTGGATATTGACGATTTGACACGATCCAGGATCGTTTCGTTCTTCAAAGCTGATCCGAGAATTGATGTCATGGCAACAGTTCTGCTAGCTCAAACCTGATCGGGAGCAGGTTCAATTCATATAAACAGGATTAGATCGGCTCAGTTCAAGCAAAGATAATACAGAAAGTATGTTCCGAATTCTGATATTTTCTTACAGTAGTAGTTATATACACTTGGGAAAATGGTACATATTTTTTAACTATATATATAAAGTTATAGTCATTAATAAAATAAATAAAGTTATACATATTAATAAAACGTAGGCTATACAATCTGCACTCTCGAAATGAAAGTACAAAGACTGCCATCTGGTGCAAAGAGAAAACTTATTGATATGAACTTTTTAGATCGCTTTAGTACAAATTGTGTATAATAGAAATGCACAATATGTGACTTTTTTTAAAGCAATAATACATTTCAGCAGTCATAAACATGTTTTGATAGTTAATATGCCGGTGATTTGATGCTTCACAAAAGTTGCAGACGCCTTTACCAATATGAAAACGCTTTTGTAAACAACCAGTTATTCTTTACACCGATTAAAAAAACGGCTACAATAATAAAGAAAATCTTTTCTAAATGTAGAACTAAATACATTGATATGCATTGAAATACATGATGAATACTCTTGTCTTGACAAATGAAAGTGTAAAGCCTGCAGCTCACAACAAATGTGGAAGGTTATTGCGTGTCATATTTAACAAGCCGTTTACTGCTAATTTGATGTAATTTTGCTCACATGGATAATTGAATATTAATCAGATGATGTCATTACGCTGCTGTGCCGTCAGCCAATCGTTGCATTGCTGATCATGATTTCGAGGATCGATAGATCTGTCCTTCACAACACACGCAGCAATCTCAGATCAGTTCATCCAGACATTCTAATCTGATTCGCGAACTTGTTTGAAGAACCAAATTAGCGAGAGATCAGTGATCAAGATTAAAAGATCCAGGATCTGCCAAATCATCTTAGATCATTTAAGCGAGGTACGAAGAACGGACCCCTGGTCCCTTTATTAATCTGGGATCGCCACAGCAGAATGAACCGGCAACTTTTCCAGCATATGTTTTATGCAGCGGATACCCTCCAAGCTGAAACCCATCACTGGGAAACCCCTATACACATACATGCACTACAGACAATTAGGCCTACCCAATTCACCTATAGCACATGTGTTTGGACTTGTGAGGGAAACCGGGAGGAAACCCATGCGAACATGCAAACTCCTTACAGAAACACCAACTGACCCAGCCAAGGCTCGAATCATCTACCTTTTTGCTGTATGGCGACAGTGCCCTTTCGAGACTATTTCAGTTAATTTTATGCATTTGGTAGCGTCTGATTTTAGAGCAATTTTTAACTTTCTCTGAGCTTTTTGGCACCGCATTTACTTTTTTACGGTCCATCCCTGACAATTAGCTTGTGTTGCACTTACTGTTTGTTTGACATTCTTGCCAGATTTTGATTACGTCCATGTAACCTCTGATTGGGTCGTCCCATCACGAAACCAGCCGGCCATTGCCAATTGGGCCAATGCTTAACATTTATTATTATTTTTTTATTACTATTATCATCATCATCATCATCATAATATTCACATCTTGCAAGAGATAAAAGCTGCCTGCATGTAAAAACAATTTTAAAAAATTATTAAAAAAATAGCATACTGGCCCACATTTTAAAAAAATGGTTCAGCCCTTCTGGCATTTGCCAGAATTGCCAGATGGCCAGTCCGCCCCAGGGTAAAACTACCACTAAGGCTGCTAATATTCTATAAATATCTGGTAAAGTACACTCACCGGCCACTTTATTAGGTACACCTTACTAGTACCAGGTCGGACTCCCTTTTGCCTTCAGAACTGCCTTAATCCTTCATGGTAGAGATTTAACAAGCTACTGGAAATATTCCTCAGAGATTTTGCTCCATATTGACATGATAGCATCACAGATGCTGCAGATTTGTCGGCCGCACATCCATGATGATGAGTGTATATTTACAATATAACTAAAATGCATTTAAACTGATTTATTCCTCTAAAGCCTAAATTTAACTATTATACTGCGGAAACATTTTATGATTCATTTTAAGTCTAGGAGTCTTTACTGTCTTTAATGCACCCTTAAAGAAGAAAAAAAACTAAATTAGTCAAATCATCTGTTTGCATGTGCAATGCAAGACAAAAAAAATCATTTTTGTTTAACAGAAAACAGTTTTGATTAAAATGTAAAAGTGAAACAAATTTGAACAAAACCTTTTAACAAAGCATTCTTGTTCATGCCTGCAATCAGAAAAAGCAAATAAATAGCTGTTTAGCTGAACAAAGCGATGCAGTGCTCACCGTGGGTGGGACTGGAGGAGGGAGCAGTGCTTTCACTCGGGTTCATCTGCAGAGCCTCCTGCAACAGCCTCAGGGAGTCCGATCTGTAACCCTCCACCTTTATCCATCAGCCCACAGAAGCAAAAACATGAGCAAGGTGTGAGAAATTCCCTTCGCCAAAAACAATGCATTGCTTTCAAGCAGATGTTAACCATTTAAGGAGTAACCTTGAGTTACGTACAAGCAGTCCATTATTATCTTGCTATGCAATGAAGGAGCTTTGGGTTAGCCTGTCAAGTGTTTTCCTCTGTATTAAAATTGCATCAAATGTAGACGTAAATGTAGTGTAAAAGAAGATCTATTATGCCCATTTTAACAAGACGTAAAGTCTCTGATGTCCCGAGAGTGTGTATGTTTCAGCTCAAAATACCACACAAACAATGTTTTAGAACTCTTTTAACCTGCTCCTTGTTGGCTTTGATCCTAATTATGCTGTTTTGGTGGCTGTCACTTTTGTGCAATTTTCAGAAGAGGGCGGAGCTACAAATGCCTGTGTGTCAGCATAGTGGCAGATTCAAAACAGGGGTCCGTTCTTCGTACCTCGCTTAAATGATCTAAGATGATTTGGCAGATCCTGGATCTTTTAATCTTGATAACTGATCTCTCGCTAATTTGGTTCATCAAACAAGTTCATGAATCAGATTAAAATGTCTGGATGAACTGATCTGAGATCGCTGTGTGTTGTGAAGGAATGATCTATCGATCTTCGAAATCATGATCAGCAATGCGTAATGACATCATCTGATTAATATTCAGTTATCCATGTGAGTTACATTACATAAGATTTGCAGTAAACGGTTTGTTAAATATAATACGCAACAACTTTACACTTTGTTGTGGGCTGCATGCTTGGCTCTTTCATGCGTTAAGAGCAGTTTAATTAGTTTTACAGTTAGAGCGGATTTTTCTTATTATAGTAGCCACAGTAGTATCATTGTAGCCGTTTTATTAATCGGTGTAATGAATAACTGGTTGTTTACAAAAGCGTTTTGATATTGGTAAAGGCATCTGCAACTTTTGTGAAGCATCAAATCACCATCATATTAACTATCAAAACATGTTCATGACTGCATAAATTTATTCTTGCTTTTAAAAAAAGTCACATATTGTGCATGTCTATTATCATACACAAATTGTACTAAAGCGATCTAAAATGTTCAAATCAACAGGTTTTCTCTTTGCACCAGCAGGTGGCAGTCTTTGTACTTTCATTTCGGGGTTCAGATTGCATAAGTTTTAATAATAAATATAATGGTATTTACTTTATTAATAACTATAACTTTATATATATGTTTTTACATTTAGTCATTTAGCAGACGTTTTTATCCAAAGCGACTTATATCCAAAGCGATCTCTCTCTCTCTCTTAATATATATATATATATATATATATATATATATATATATATATATATATATATATATATAGTTTTAAAATATTTACCATTTTCCCAAGTGTATATAACTACTACTGTAAGAAAACATCAGAATTCGTTACATACTTTCTGTATTATCTTTGCTTGAACTGAGCCGATCTAATCCTGTTTATATGAATTGAACCTGCTCCCGACCAGGTTTGAGCTACCAGAACTGTTGCTATGACAACAACTCTCACATCAGTTTTAAAGAACGAAACAATCCTGGATCATGTCAAATCGCCAATAACCAAATCCAGCTAACGGAGTAATCCACGTACGAAGAACAGACCCCAGGACTAATGTTATCTGTGTGAAAAACAAAAGTCAGTTTTATGCGATATTGAAACGAATATATTTCTTAGGGGGGGCTAATAATACTGATCTTAAAATTGTTTTAAAAATTAAGACTGCTTTTATTCCAGCTAAACTAAACTACATAAGACATTCTCCAAAATATATACAGTTGAAATCAGAAGTTTACACACAGTGTATAAAAAGGCACATAACCATTTAAAAAAAAAGTCAGATGTTAATGTGACTAAACTTTATCTCTTTTAGGCAAGTTAGGATTATCAAATGTGTTTCTGTTTAGCTTAATAGCAGAATAATAAGAGAGATTTTTTGAGAAATTGTTATAACTTTTCTTGAAAGTCAAGTTGACATACAATAAGATTATTCTGCCTCTGAAAAAGCCCAGATGATGATGTCAAGCTTTTGGAAGTTTCTGATTGGCTAATTGACAACATTTGAGTTAATTGAAGGCACAACTGTAGAATAGTATTTAAGTAAAACCTCAAACACACTGCTTCCTTGTGTGACAACATGGGAAAATCAACAAGCCAGAATCAACAAAAAAGCAGATTACAATTTGCTAAATTACACTGGGAAAAAAAGACTAATTCTTGGAGACGTGTCCTGTGCTCTGATGGAGCTAATATTGAACTGTTTGGCCATAATGACCAGTGTTATATTTGGAGGACAAAGGGGGAAAGCTTACAAGCCTAGCAACACCATCCCAACTGTGAAGTATGGGGGCGGCAGCATCATGTTGTGGGGCTGTTTTGCTGCAGGAGGGACTGGCCTACTTCACAGCATAGATGGCATCATGAAGAAAGACCATTATGTAGAAATACTGAAGAAACATCTCAAGACATCAGCCAGGAAATTAAAACTTGGCCACAAATGAGTCTTCCAAACAGACCATGAGCCTAAGCATACTGCCAAATGAGTTAAAATTGCTTTAAGGAGAACATAGTGAATGTTTTAAGGAGATGATCCCAAGGTTTCCACAATCCCGGACCAGGCCGTGGCAAACCACTGGCTTGCTTGGTTCTGGACTTGTAGAGCTGCACATTGATGGATTGGCTCTCTCAGCAGTGAATATAGTTTGGACTCTCAGAAATGAATATTAAACCACACTGAATTGAGCTAAACTGAACTTAAACCCTGAAAACTGGTCTGACACGGTTTTAATTCACTATGATCTTCTATGTGAAGCTGCTCTGACACAATCTACATTGTAAAGGCGCTATAGAAATAAAGATGAATTGAATTGAATACCCTGGAGTTTTCGTGCCGTTGAAAACAAAGAGTTTTAAAAACACTGAAGAAGTTGTTTAAAATGCTGTCAGTGTAGATGAGGATAACGGAGGTGTGACTGCTGACACTGAAAAAAAATGTTCATTGGATTTACTACATTATTGTGGTAGGTGGTTGCAAACAATTTATATGGGCTGAATTTTAACAAACAAATTAAGTTGAAGACATTTATTTTGTTTAAATCCAGCTGATATAAATAGTTTGCAACCACTTACCTTAAATACCATTTAGTAAATCCAATGATTTTTTTCAGTGATGACCTTCTGTGTAGATTTCCATCCATCAAAATCTACTTTGAAGCACTGTTTAGTCGATGTTTCTTCACCCTCTCTATGTCTCCTCCACTCCCTGCAGATGTTTCCTAGCATATGATTGGCTCCTCACCTCCTCTTTAATGCTGGCCACCTCCTTCATCTCCTCCTCCACATCCTCTCCTCCTCCAGTGTTCAGACGGGCACGAAACCCTCCTCCAGCCCGCTCCTCCCACGCTCCCCCCGGCTTGCCTCCTGAGAAACAGACGGGAGGGGGAAGGAGGAGAGGAGAACAGGAGGGGGAGGGAGGAATGCAAAAGGAGGAGGAGAGGAAGGAGAAAGAAACATGAGAACTGAGGAGCAGGTCGCCATGATGGTTCTCGATAAAACAGCAGCATCACCCGCTGGATCTTACTTTGGAGATCCGCTTTGCGCGCTTTACGCACGGCGGTGTCCTCCGCGCCGAGCAGCCCCGCCGCGCGCCGACCGGCCGCCCAGCCCATGCCGTATTTGCGCTCATTCCTCAGTTTATTCTCAGTCAACCTCAGTCTCAATTTAAGAGCTTCGTTCTCTTTTCTGTTCAGGGAGATTTCCACCAGGTAGTCGTTGACTGTGTCCTGGAAGAGTTTGGTGATCTCGCACACTGACGCGCGGACCAGACTGTCCATAACCGCGGTCAGGTGCGCTTGGAAGGTTTTAACCGACTCCGCCATGGTTTCACAACTATTCACGTATAATAAATAAAGTTATGACTAACAAAATCCCCGTTTTTACGCCATATATGTCAGCAATGGTCAGACTTCATATTTAATATGCACGCTTCGCTATTACACCGAGTAAAATATACACAAATAATCTGACATCACCGACTGTCACCCAACTTTGTAGCGCTCAGCCAGTGGAGTGAAGCCCGTTCTTCTGTCCGCTGTCTTTAAGATCGCAGAAAGAGAGCCTTTAGAGGATGATATTCCACCTCAGGTGGTCTCGTAAATGTGGTCGTAGTTTAGAAAAGATTCTCGCTGATGTTTTACAGGTGCGTTATCACAATTCCACCGAGTCTCGACCACCCCTCTCAACTCTAGAGGTTTTAATTCTCGCCTACAATATTATTTCCGGATGTCGCGTTCTGCGCATGCGCAGGAGCTACCGTAATTACTCGAGCATAACTGTCAAGGTGTTAACTGGTTAGCATGGGGTTTGGTTTAAATGCAAATACTGAATACAAAACAAAAAAGTACTGTAATGTCATATCAATAATATGTGTTTGTTGTTTTCATGTGAAATCTGCTGTTGTGAAGCTTACTGTAACACAATTTGAGCTGCATAACTTGTTAGAAATGTGCTACACTAAAAATATAAATTTTCCTTAAACTTAGTCCCTTTATTTCTGAGGGATCACCACAGCGGAATGAACCGCCAACTTATCCAGCATATATTTTACATAGTAGATACCCCTGCAGCCCCAACCCATCACTGGGAAACACCCATACACACTCATTCACACTCATACACTACAGCCAATTTAGTTTATGCAATTCCCCTATAGCGCAATTCCCCTATAGCGCATGTGTTTGGACTGTGGGGGAAACCGGAGCACCCGGAGGAAACCCACGCCAATACGGGGAGAACATGCAAACTCCATACAGAAATGCTAACCGACCCAGCCAGGACTCGAACCAGCGACCTTCTTGCTGTGAGGCGACATGCAGTGCTAACCACTGAGCCACCATGCCACCCACTAAAATATATTTATTATAATAAAGTAGTTTCAGGACCTGATTAAAATAAATTTAATCAATTAATAAGCGTAACACTATATACGTAGCATATGTATGTATGTGTTAGCCATCTTGTTAATTTAATCGTAACGTATAACATATGTATATATATATATATATATTCGTTCATTTTCTTTTCAGCTTAGTCCCTTTATTAATCAGTGGTCGCCACAGCGGAATAAACTGCCAACTAATCCAGCATACGTTTTACGCAGCGGATGCCCTTCCAGCTGCAAGCCTTTACTGGGAAACACCCACGCACTCTCTTTCACACACATACACTAGCTAGAACATGCAAACTCCACACAAAAATGCCAACTCAGCTGGGGCTTGAACCAGCAACCTTCTTGCTGTGATATATATATATATATATATATATATATATATATATATATATATATATATATATATATATATAATCTATCTATACATATATATATATATATATATATATATATATATATATATATATATATATATATATATATATATATATATATATATATATATATATATATACATATATATATATATATATATATATATATATATATATATACATATATATATATATATATATATATATATATATATATATATATATATATATATATATATATATATATATATATATATTGTCAGCTTGGAATTATAAGGTTCTCTCTGCGTTCTGAATGATTTTGAGATATTGAGCTTAACAGTTTTTGCAATCTATAGCAAACAGTATGTGTGTAACATTTGTTTTTTAAATAAAAACTTTTACATCCCAAACATCCCATAATGTAAATAAGTTGTCATTTAATAAGCATGTCAATAACTAAATTTTTGACAAAAATTATATATATATATATATATATATATATATATATAATTTATTTATTTATTTATTTATTATTTTTGCAGTTGATTTGCAAATGATCTTTCATTAATATTTAGTTTTAGTTTCTGTCTGCATTAAACACTTAATCATTTATAATTTATATATTTTTAGCATTAAACTAAAATGCTATTTCTATTATGTTCTCCTTTATTATTGTTTAGTTTCTGTAGACTATTTGTCTGCACTTGCTGTATACAACTTTACCATGCATCATATTACAAGTGGAATTCATTTGTAATCTTTTTACATTTTATGATGCTGCTTTGCTTGTTTTGCTTGTTAATTATTATTTATTTTTAATGGGGCGGCACAGTGGCTCAGTGGTTAGCAGTGTTGCATGTTTCCCCGTGTTGGTGTGGGTTTCCTCTGGGTGCTCCAGTTTCTCCCACAGTCCAAACACATGCGCTATAGGTGAATTGATTAAACTAAATTGGCCGTAGTGTATGAGTGTGTGTGTGTGTGTGTGATTGAGTGTGTATGGATATTACCCAGTACTGGGTTGCAGCTGGAAGGGCATCCGCTGCGTAAAACATATGCTGGATACGTTGGTGGTTCATTCCTCTGTGGCCACCCCTGAGGAACTAAGCTGAAGGAAAATTAATTAATTAATATATTAATAGTATTATTAATCAAATAGAAGTTTTGTCAGTGAAAGGGACAGTTCACCATAAAATTTAAAACCCTGTCATCATTTACTCATCATTTACAGACCAGTTTCTTTCTTCTGTTAAACACAAAATAAGATATTTTGCAAAATGCTCAAATCCTGTTACCATTGAGTTTCATAGTATTTGTGTTTCTTTACTATAGAAGTCAATGGTTTCAGTTTTTTTTATCTAAATAATTTATTTTGATTAAGGTTTTGACTGAACTGTGTATGTAATAAAATAATAATCAAATCAAATGTAAATAGAAATTATATATAATAAAGTTATTAGAACTAAAAAAACTATAAAAAAATAATAAACAGTTTATTCATAATTATTTACAGACAATAAATAACCGTTAATAAAACTTAATACTTAATTAATAAATAAAAAAACTGCAATTTTAGTCATTTATTTGTTTGTTATAGATGTTTACTGACGTTTATTTATGGTTATCTATGTCAAAGATGACAGTTTCCACATCTCGTGCTGCCCTGAGTGTACAGTCTGGGATACAGCTTCAGATACTCGCGTAAATATAGCATTTCATGAGTGTGTATGGGTGTTTCCCAGTACTGGGTTGCAGCTGTAAGGGCATCAGCTGTGTAAAACATATGCTGGATACGTTGGTGGGTTTCTTTCTTCTGTTAAACACAAAATAAGATAGTTTGAAAATCGCTGAACTCCTGGTAAACCACGGGTTTCATACTATTTTTTCTCTACTATCGAAGTCAATGGTTTAAATTTTCTCTTCTAAATAACTTATTTTAAGTAAGGTTTAGGCTGAACTGCGCCTTTAATAAAATAATAATCAAATCAAATGTAAATACAATTAAAAGAAATTATAAAAATATTACAACTAAAATAAACAATTAATAAAATAACAAACAGTTCATTCATAATTTTTTACAGTTAATAAATAAAAAAAAGTAATTTTAGTCATTTATTTAATTGTTTTAGTTGTTTACTGGCGTTTATTTATGGTTATTTATGTCAAAGAGGACATAGTGCTGCCCTGAGGGTACAGTCTTGGATACAGCTGCGGATACTCACATTAATACAGCATATCATGAGTTTGTATGGGTGTTTCCCAGTACTGGGTTGCAGCTGGAAGGGCATCCGCTGTGTGAAACATATGCTGGATAAGTTTGCGGTTTATTCCACTGTGGCCACCCCTGATGAAAAAAAGGGACAAAGCCGAAGGAAAATGATTGAACGCTATTACTGTGAGGGGTAAGTTTAGGTTTGGGGTAGACGTTAAAAAAGTATTAATGGGTAATTTAATAATAAATAATATGAAAAATACTCGATATAACTGTTTTTACATTACTGTGATGGTTGGGTTTATGGTTAAGGTATAGACGTTAGTAAAATACAATTAATGGGTAATTTAATAAATAATATAAATAAATAATCCTCTTTAACTTGCGTTCGCAGCTGTATCTCCTCTAGCAGCAACCGCTGCTGAGGCTGCATCAAATCTGCATCCTTATTTGGGTCACGCGGGGTTTTACGGTAGTCTACAAGAAGCACACTAGCTTCGCGTTATAATACCCGCCTCCTTCAACCCAGAGCCTCACATCTGGAGTCATTCCTGCAGGAGTTTGATCCTTCTGCCTTGCACTTTTTTTGTAAAGTAGTTTTGTTCATCTCTGTCGCAGTCATGCCGATGTTTGTAGTGAACACAAATGTTGCTAAAGACTCGGTTCCGGCGGAGCTGCTGTCGGAGGCCACGCAGGAGCTCGCCAAAGCCATGGGCAAACCCCAGCAGGTTAGTTACCTACTTTATTTTACTTATTGCCGTATTTTATCGTATGACTTTGCATATTAGTTTAGATGGGATAGAAAACTGTAAGCACTGTTACGAGTTTCAAAACATACACGCTAGCGCAAGTTATCCTCTTAGCTGCAGCTTGAGGTCGACTCGGATTTTCGTTCTTAATTAAATTTAATCTTAAATTAAATATAGACAGATTATGCGTAATAATTAGTCTTGATTTAAGATGCTCAAGTGATTAGAAGGCAAACTAATTTCCGTGAATCAGTTCGATTGACCGAAAGAACCAGTTCAAAAAACGATTCATTGATTCTTTTACGTCATGACGCATTTGCCTTATCTCATTACACAGCACCACGTGCTTGTGTATTTCACTGATTTACTAGAACGTCATGTTGAACTTACTAATTATTCATTCATTTTCATTCAACTTAGTCCCCTTATTCATCAGCCACAGTGGAATGAACCACCAACTTATCCAGCTTATGTTTTACACAGCGAATCCCCTTCCAGCTGCAACCCAGTACTGGGAAACACCTATTCACACTAATTCACACATGCATTACGGCCAATTAAATTTTTTCAATTTACCTTTAGCGCATGTGTTTTACTGTGGAGGAAACCGGAGCACCCAGAGGAAACCCATGCAAACACGGGGAGAACATGCAAACTCCTCACGCAAATGCCAACTGGCCCAGTCGGTACTCGAACCAGCGACCTTCTTGCTGTGAGGCGACAGTGCTAACCACTGAGCCACTGTGCTGCCTAACATCTAAAATTGTTTTATTTTAATTGCACTGTATTATAAAGTACTGAGCTGTAGTGTTTCTCTGTGTTTGTCTGTGTGACAGTACATCGCCGTACAGGTTGTGCCGGATCAGATGATGATGTTCGGGGGAAAAGGAGACCCGTGTGCGCTCTGCTCGCTCACCAGCATCGGGAAGATCAGCGGCGCGCAGAATAAACAATACTCCAAACTCCTCATGGGTTTACTCAACAAACACCTCGGCGTTTCTGCTGACAGGTACATTCACACTGATGGCCATTTTATTATGCACACATTTTAGCGTACAGTTGTGCGTACAGTTGCAGAATTATTAGCCCCCCTGTAAAAAAAAAAAAATGTCCCCAATTTCTGTTTAATGGAGAGATTTTTTTTTTTTTTACAACACATTTCTAAACAAAACAGTTTTAATATCTCATTTCTTATAGCTGATTTATTTTATCTTTGCCATGATGACAGTAAGATACTAGTATTCAGCTTAAAGTGACATTTAGGGCCCTATCATACACCCGGCGCAGTGTGGCGCAAGGCGTGGTGCAGTAGTCTTTTGGTAGTTTCAGCTTGGCGCAAGAGTCGTTTTGAGGCGTTGCGCTACGCTGTTTAAATAGCAAATGCATTAGTGATCATTTGTGCGCTCATAGGCGTTCTGGTCTAAAAAGGAAGGCG